>NC_089583.1:94459379-94598535 GCF_019320115.1 Miscanthus floridulus | reverse complement strand
TTTAATTCTATGAGATGCTTCTAAAGAAAGTGCTAATAAGATATTACTGCATTGCCTTAAATGTTCTTGTAGAGGAAGTCAATGGTGCTGTGGAACTTTATCACAAATTGCAAACCATCCGAGTTGTAAGAAATGATCTTTTGAGTTCCCTCCCCGTTGGACCCAAATATGGGCATATTATGATCGTGCGTTCATCAAGTGATCTTTCCACTGCTACACCAACTTTCAAATTCTTGAGAAAGGATAAACGCCACATTAAGATGTATATGCACATCACACTACCCAAGATGGCTCATTCTTCCGCCTAGAAGAAAGACTTGGCATTCAAGGCTAGCCAAGAGAAGGGCAAAGCAAAGAGTTGAATATGAGAGCTCAAGTGATGATGAAATTGATGATGTAAGTCTTGCTCTCATGGTGAGAAGAACCGCCAAAATGCTAAAAAAGCTCAACAAGAACGGTGCCAAATTTGATGGCAAGAAGAAGAAATTCTTCACTAGCAATAGAAGGATGCCAATGTCAGAGATGGATTGCTATAATTGTGGAGAACTTGGTCATCTAGCACATCAATGCCCCAAGACAAAGAAAGACAAATACAAGAAGAAATACAAGGTCAAGAAAGATGACTCGAGTAATGAAGATGAGGATGAGAAGAAGAAAAACAAGCCATACAAGAAGAAATATGGCAAGAAGAAGGATTTCCATAAGAAGAAGAAAAATGGCAAGGCATACATCATCGGTGATTGACTCACGGATATTGATTCATCAAGTTGCTCATCCGATGATGATAGTGAGAATAAGAAGGTGGCTGCTATTGTGATTGACTCTTCATCATCTTCACCAACACCACCGTCACTGTCCTCTACACACCTATGCCTTATGGCCAAGGGTGAATAAAAGGTATCAAATGATGATGATAGTAGTGGTGATGATCATGCTAGCAATGATGATAGTGATAGTGATGATGAATTTGAATCACCTTCATATGATGATCTTGTCAAATTGCTAAATCAATACACTAAGATCATTAGAAAGACTAGAGCCAAGAATGAAAAGCTAGAACTTAAGAATGACTCTCTTTTAGCTAAATGTGACATAGCGGAAAAGGCTAGTGTTGAGCTTAGAGAAGCAAATAAAGCTATGTCATCCAAACTCAAGGAGCTCAAATCTTTTAAGAAAGAGCTTAAAGAAAAACATGATAAACTTGAGGGGATACATAATGAGCTCATCACTAGCTACAATATGCTAAAAGAAGAGTATACCAACCTCAAGGTTAATCATGATAATCTTGTTGTCTCTTATGAGTTGTTATCCAATGAGCAACATGATGCTACTAACCATGTTGTTAAGATTGATATAGCTACATCATGTGATGATTTGATTATTGAGAGCATTGAGCAAGGTTCTAGTAGCAAAGGCAAGCAAGTGGTTGAGTCCAACAACTATGATGAGTATGTCAAGATCAAGAATGAGAATGAGAAGCTTAAGAAAGATCTTAAAAAGCTATCAACCACCAATACCGTTGTGACAGAACTCTTGATCATGATGGTGATTTAATTCTTGAGAATGAGAAGCTCAAAGAAGAGAACAAGAGACTAAAGAAGGAGAAAAATCATGATGAACTCAATGAAGAGAACAAGAAGCTCATGATGAACTCAAAGAAGAGAACAAGAAGCTTAAGACCGGCTTGAGCAAGTTTACAAGAGGTCAACATCTTTAAAGTGAGCTACTCATGAACATCATCATGAAGATGGATAGAAGTGGAATTAGATATTTGGCACATCAAGAGAAGAAGGCTCAAGCTCAACACCAACAACAACATAAGTCAAAGCCAAAGCCAAAGAGGTGTTTTGAGTTTAGATAAGAAGGTCACTTTGCTTATGAGTATCAAACTCCACCACCACAACCCTTGTCCAAGCATGCTAGATATTTTGCTTTCAATGCTCATTACATGCTTAGAAAGGACTCTAGTGGTAAAACGAAAGTCATGTTCTTAGGACCTTCCAACAAGAATAGGCCTAAGAAAATTTAGGTTACAAAGTCACTTGTTGAGAAAGTCAAGGGTCCTCAACAAGTTAGGGTCCCTAAACAAGCTTGATCTCTTGTGTGTAGGTAAACTACAAGACCGGTGGAAGTCACTGGGTAATTAATAGTGGTTGCACTCAACATATGGCCGGTGATCCTCGTATGTTCACCTCACTAGATGAAGAAGTTGATGGTCAAGAAAGAATTACATTTGGTGATAACTCAAAGGGCAAAGTCAAAGGATTGAGCAAAGTGGCAATATCAAATGATCATTCAATCTCAAATGTGCTATATGTTGCTTTATTGAGCTTCAACTTGCTATCTGTTGGTCAATTGTGTGATCTTGGCTTTCAATGCTTGTTTACCGAGAAGAAAGTGGTTGTATCTAAGAAAGAGGATGATCAAGTTATATTCAAGGGATTTAGATACAACAACCTATATCTAGTGGATTTCACCTCTAAAGATGCTAACTTGAAGACATGCCTATTTACCAAAACATCACTTGGGTGGCTATGGCATAGAAGACCTGCTCATGTTGTGATGAGCTCACTCAAGAAGCTTATGAAGAATGAATTGGTGAGAGGGTTGAAGGATGTGAAATTTGAGAAGGATAAGCTTTGTAGTGCATGTCAAGCCAGCAAGCAAGTTGTAAACACTCATCCTACAAAAGCTTTCATGTCAACAATAAGAGTGCTTGAGCTCCTTCACATGGACTTATTTGGACCAACAACTTATAAGAGTTTGGGAGGAAATCTTTATTGTCTTGTGATTATTGATGACTACTCTAGATATACATGGATGTTCTTCCTTCATGACAAGACCGAAGTTGCATCATGTTTCAAGAAGTTTGCCAAGAGAGCACAAAATGAGTTTAAAGTGAAGCTCAAGAAGATAAGAAATGATAATGGAAAAGAGTTTGACAACGCAAACATTGAAGCTTATTGTGATGAAGTTGGGATCAAGCATGAGGTCTCTGCAACATATACTCCTCAAAAAAATGGTATAGTTGAGAGAAAGAACTGGACACTTATCACACTTGCAAGAACAATGCTTGATGAGTATAACACACCCGAAGCTCTATGGGTGGAAGCTATCAACACCGCATGTTATGCATCCAACCACCTATTCCTTCAAAAGTTTCTTGGCAAGACATCTTATAAGTTGCACAATGGGAAGAAGCCAGACGTCTTATTCTTCTAGGTGTTTGGTTGCAAATGCTACATCTACAAGAAGCGGCAACACCTAGGGAAGTTTCAAAGACATTGTGATAATGATTTTCTTGTTGGTTACTCATCAAAGTCCAAAGCATATCAAGTATTTAATTATGCCACTAACTTGGTTGAAGAAACATATGATGTGGAATTTGATGAATCTAATGGCTCCCAAGAAGCACATAAGAATCTTTATGATGTAGGTGATGAACCATTGAGGGAGGCTATGAAGAACATTCCGATTAGAGACATCAAGCCAAAAGATGATGAAGGTGATGTACATGTGATTGATCCACCTTCTTCATCAAATGTGTCATAAGATGGTGATAAAGATGGGAGAGTAGAAAATGAAGATACTCATATCTCTCATGATCAAATGCTGGCACAAACACAAGATGTTGATGCTCCACAACCTCCTCCTCAAGTGGTTGATAGAAGAAATTCACCTCTACTACAAGCTCATCCATAAGATCTCATCATACAGAGTTCTTCAAAGGGTGTAATGACTTGATCTCAAAAACTTGCTTTATTTATTGAACATCACTCTTTTGTCTCTTGTTTTGAACCTAAGAATGTAGAAGAAGCTCTTTAAGATTTGGATTAGATAAATGCCAAGTATGAAGAGTTGAACAACTTCATTGGCAATGAAGTTTGGACTCTTGAAGAGCGACCACAAGGTGCAAGAGTCATTGAAACAAAGTGGGTGTTCCACAACAAGCAAGATGATCAAGGCGTTGTAGTGAGGAACAAGGCAAGACTAGTTGCAAAGGGGTGCTCTCAAGTTGAAGGATTGGATTTTGGAGAGACCTTTGCACCGGTTGCAAGACTTGAAGCCATTCGTATCCTCCTTGCATATGCGTCGCATCATAAAATGAAATTATATCAAATGGATGTTAAAAGTGCATTTTAAATGGCTTCATAAATGAACTAGTCTATGTTGATCAACCTCCTAGTTTTGAAGATCCTAGATATCCTAATCATGTTTATAGGTTGTCTAAGACGCTATATGGGCTTAAGCAAGCTCCAAAAGCTTGGTATGAACGCCTTTCAGGATTTCCTTATTGAGAAGGGCTTCACCTTGGGAAGGTCGACACCACACTATTCACCAAGAAGCTTGATAGAGAAATCTTTATTTGTCAAGTGTATGTTGATGATATCATCTTTAGATCATCAAATTAAGATTATTGCAAAGAGTTTGGTGAATTGATATCGAAGGAGTTCGAGATGTCTATGATTGGAGAGTTTACATTCTTTCTTGGTTTTCAAGTCAAGCAAATGAGAGAAGAGATTTTTATCTCTCAAGAAAAGTATATCAAGGATCTTCTCAAGAGGTTCAATATGGATGAATGTAAGCCAATCAAGACACCAATGCTATCTAATGAACATCTCGACCTAGATGAGGGAGGTAAAATGGTTGATTAAACTCTCTACCGCTCTATGATTGGTAGCTTGTTATATTTAACCGCATGTAGGCCTGACATCATGTTTAGTGTGTGTATGTGTGCTAGATTTTAAGCTAATCCTAAGGAAGCTCATTTGGTAGCCGTTAAAAGAATCCTTAGATACCTTAAGCACGTACCAAGCATTAGTCTTTGGTATCCCAAAGGAGCTAGATTTCAATTAGTTGGCTATTTTGATTCAGATTATGCCGTTTGCAAAGTTGATAGGAAAAGCACATCCGGAGGGTGCCATTTGCTTGGTAGATCACTTGTGTCTTAGTCCTCCAAGAAGCAAAATAGTGTGGCTTTGTCCACCACTAAAGCGGAATATATTGTCGCGGGTGCTTGTTGTGTACAAATACTTTACATGAAGCAAACTTTGCTAGACTATGGTGTAGTTCTAGAAAAGGTACCTCTTTTGTGTGACAATGAGAGTGCGGTAAAGCTTGCTAATAATCTGGTTCAACACTCTTGCACCAAGCACATAGATATCTGCCAAACTTTCTTAGAGATCATGTGGCTAAAAATGATATTTCACTAGAAGGTGTAAGGACCGAGGATCAATTGGCGGATATCTTCACTAAATCGCTAGATGAGGCGACATTTTGTCGGTTGAGGAATGAGCTCAATGTGCTTGATTTTAGTAACTTCACTAGAAAATGAGCTTGTGTTGTCCCTTGCATTGCATTATAATATACAACATATTTAATTTTTGGTAATGCATTTAGGGCTTGTCTAACATGGTTAAGATAACCACCGAAAAGCGTGTGAAGAAGCTTAACCTTGGATCAAACTTGACAAGCAACTAGAATTAATTTCAAGTATTGCATTGCATATGCATGTATGTTGTTTTGTCGTTTCCTTTTGATTACCCTTTTATTGCCTATTTTCTTAAAATAAAGTATAGCCTAAGGTAAAATATTTTGAAAAATTTGAGGGTTTGAGAGAGGTCACTCACATCAGTCCCAATTGGTGTTTATTTGGGTCTTATTAAAGTTGGGACTTGATTGGGAACAGGCAGCGCGAAGGAACATTGAAGATTTGCTGAAAAGGGGCGACCGGACGCTGCACCAAACTCTGGATTCCAGCGTCCGGTCAGTTCATGGGAGGTGAACAGAAGCACAAAGGAGTGATCGGATGCTGAAACAGTGTTCATCCTGCGTCCGGTCAAATGGTGGTCCTACGGCTGGTCAAGCAAAAAAGGTGTACACAAGACTGATCAGACTCTGGCTACGTTCGGTCAAGGGTAACCGGACGTGTCCGGTCATAACTTGAGGGGATTTGGACCTCTCTGTAGTCGACCAGACTCTAGATGGTAGCATTCGGTCATTGCCACTGGAGCATGCGGTCAGTAGAAATCGGTTGGATCTAGGACTCTTTTCTTTGTCCTTTCCTTATCCATCTTGCGGGGGCCATCATAAATATTTTTTCCCTTCGCATCCGTGTCGCCCGTACCAGTCTCGCCCATGCCAACATCGCCCGTGCCCTAGCCAAGTCTTCTCCGTCGTGCTCATTCCATGCGCATAAGCCCTAGACGTGCCTCGCCGCCGTGTCTTCGCCGTCGCGCCCTGCTCTGCTCTCCCATGCTAGCGCCACCTGCCCAAGCCACATGCCCATGCCCTAGCACCACCATGCCAGCAACTCAGCCATGCGCATGCACTGCATCCATGCTGAAGCCCCAGCTACCATTCACCGTGACCACTACATTGCTCAACCACCGCATCACGTCATCGGAACCCTAACCCTAGGCGATTCTTGATGGTTTCTCATGATTCGTTTCTCTACTGTTGGGTCATCGCTTTGTTGGTTCATCAGGTGCAAGCCATCGCCTCTAATTTCATATCTATTGCTTGCGTCTTAGGGTTTTGTATCTCTAGATGTATATTGTAATTATTCATATATACGATCTATTCTATCGTGCAGCAAGCCAGTGTTTTGAGGTTGCTTTGGCAGTTGTCAGTGAACTCGGGGTCAAGCCAGCGAGTACGGATTGAGGTCAAGCCTCGCGAGTGTCGGTGATAGTTGATTCTTGTCTATGACAGCAGTTCGTTATAGCAATGGCATGTGTCAAGAATGCCGAAGGTGGTCCAGGTGATGAGGATCCGAGGCCTCCACCTTGCTTGACTGCTCAGGAGAAAGGCAAGGCTAAGAAGACCACAACAAAGAAGCAAAAGCTTGTTGATGTGGAGGCTGAGAGAGCAGTAGCAGTTGCAGCCGTCGTAGAGCATGTAGAGAGAGGAGCTTAGAGTGGTGTTCGCATTGTAGATCAACTTTCTCCAGCACAGAGGGCCATCGTCGAGAGGGTTGAGAGTCTTCATGGTAGTCTAGCTAGGACTATCATGCTTGGAGGATGGTGTGTTGCTATAGATGTGAGTCAGCCTTAGGGGGAGACTATTAAGCAGTAGACATAGCCAGCAGAGCAGTCAGAGGGTACCTAGCCGATAGAGAAGACTTAGGAGGCAAAGCAGACAGAGGAGACAGAGCAGGTAGCCATAGTTATGACACTCTGGTCATACGCGTGCTTAGGTGACACCGAGGCCTGAGACATAGAGGAGGGGTTCCTATCCATCTCCTAGACCACAGGGTCCGCCTCCAGTGACTCACCTTGACCTGAGGGTAGCCACAGCCAAGTAGGTACAGCAGCTCAGGTTTGTACAGTTTGAGGACTAGTTTCTGCCAAGGCGGGATGAGCGTGCTTCAGAGGGATTCTATACACCACTGTAGGAGGATTTCTATTAGGCATATCTTAATAGTGGGGTTGCATTCAAATCTCAGAGAGTTTGCTCTATTGAGGTAATTGTAGCAACAACAGGAGAGTAGATCCATCCTCACCTCTCATATCTACTAGGGTTGACTAATCTACTTGGACGGACTGGCCGATATGTTCCATCATGGGTCCATGAGTTCTACTCTTCACTTTGGATTGACCTGGGGCATAGGTTCATACACTTCGCATTCAGAGGTCATGACTACAGGCTGCATAGCTCGAGGGTCAGAGAGATTCTCAGGATTCCAGAGTCACCTATCCATCTTCATGAGGTTTGCTATGGTTAGACAGAGCCTCCCAACCGCCCTCACAGCGGTCTTGCGCCACCCACAGATTTGGTCCGACCTTGCTTCATAGAGCCATTCGGCGAGGGGTCGAGTAGGATACCTAGAGATCTTACTCCTACAATGAGGCTGCTTGATGCTATCATGAGGAGGACTTTGCTCCCAAGGATGGGTTATCGTGAGGGATTAACTCACTTCTAGTTATAGCTAGTGAACTCTTTGATACAGCAGATGGTTTTTTATATTTGGGATGTCATTCTTTTAGAGATGGAGGACACTCTTGCAGAGGGGTTTAGAGCTCACAGACAGCTGCCTTATGCTCACTAGATCACATTCTTGATCCACAAGGTAGTTACAATGAAGTCCCCAGAGATGATGGCCGAGTATACTAGTGCCACCACTGAGTTTCCTCCATACAACATGACCCAGATGCTCCATCACAGTAGAGCAAGGACACCTAGCTAGTCGCGCCATCACCCAAAGGTGCCAAAGACTGTAGCCTAGTAGGATGAGATCATTAGGGGCATAGTAGTGATAGAGGAGGAGCAGCTAGATGCTCAACAGAAGGGTGTGGTCGAGAGCGACCCCAGTGATAGTTTAGATGATGACTATCAGGCTATTCCTTAGATGCCTCCTCGATGACATGACAATAAGGCTGGTGGCTCCAGCTCAGCTCCACCATAGCCACCATAGACAGATCCCACTCTTCTTACTATTCTTGAGCGGATGAGGTAGGATCAGGCATGCCAGGCCCAAGAGACTATAGCTGCACTAACACAGGTTGAAACTAGACATGACGAGTCCAAAGACAGTAGCAGGCCATACAGTAGCAGCAGCTCCTGATGCAGCAGCAGTTACTTAGATTTATGCAGCATGTTGTCACTGCTATTGGGGTTCCTCCGCCACCGTCTACACCTCAGCTTGGCCAGCCTGCCACCACTTCAGTGACTCTAGCTTTATAGCCTAGTGGGCTTTAGAGTCAGGGACAGACAGCTACATAGTTTGCTTCACCGACAGAGCATGTGTCCCAGTGGTTTACATTAGAAGTGACAGCCTAGGGTCCACACTTCACACCTATTGTTATGGGCTTCACTCTAGCTTAGAGCTCCTCAATGCTTGTGACTGACACCCTAATTTCCAGGAGTCTCGGTGCTACTTTCAGTGAGTTGACAGGGCAGCCTACACCACCAGAGCAATGAGTCCCTGCTCCTACCATAGTCGCTCCAGTTACTGGGACTACAGAGATGCTCCCATCATCTATTGCATCATCAGAGCCAGCGCCGATAGTAATACCTGCAGACTCATAGGCCATGCCAGTCCTAGAGCTGACCCAGACCGCTTCAGCTTTAGTTCCAGCGACAGAGGGTCAGATAGCTCAGAGCTCCGGATCAGAGGATGAAGCTACATAGTTTTAGATCGCTCACCGCACCTCAACACCTAACTCGTCTGCTCCTACCTCGCCAACCGACCCTTAGGTTTTGGTGCTTGATGCCAAAGGGGAGAGGGATCGAGTATGTTAGATCTAGGGGAGCAATATATCTAGGGGGAGCTTATGATTTATTACTTTTGTCTTTTTATGTGTGATACATTACTATGCATTCATGTTTACTTTCATGCATTGAACTACATACGTGTGATTGTGATATCTATGTGATATGTGACATGTGTGCTCTCTACTTTGATCTTTATATATGTCATGTCACTTCATTATGCTCATTTGGTTTGCTTCTGTGTTTTACTCCGATTCAAATGAGCTTTATTTCTTATACTCATGCTTATTTCATATCTATTGAGTACATCATGTTAGCTTGGATCATATAAGCATGTCTAACTTCTTT
Source organism: Miscanthus floridulus (assembly GCF_019320115.1). NCBI lineage: Eukaryota > Viridiplantae > Streptophyta > Magnoliopsida > Poales > Poaceae > Miscanthus > Miscanthus floridulus. Next base: position 94,588,974 of record NC_089583.1, on the reverse strand, counting down.
GCTCTTATTGCCAAAAGCTTATATGAACCAAGCATGTTGAAAACCTTATCTCTTTTACATACTCGAGGTTGTATTGTCATCAATCAGTAAAAAGGGAGAGATTGAAAGCATCTAGGCCCCTAGTTGGGTTTCGATGATTAATAACAATATGAGATTACTATAACTAATGTGTGTTTTACAGAGGCAATTAAGTTAGGTCATGGTAATGGCAATTGATTGTGCAATCATGGTTGTCATGCCCCTACGATGGAAATCGTTTCGGTTTTCAAAGGATGAACGACAAGGTTAAGGATGGACTAGTTCTAAGTGTCGTTTGGTGTTGAAAAGACACTTAGAGTAGTTTAGGACTTTGTTTTTTTTTTGCCATACTATTAAGGGGGGTATGGACTAGTAGCTTGACCTAGGTGAGTCTAGTGGGTTAGGTATGGTGCACACTTATCAAATCTAGCACTAGATAGCTCTAAAGTAGCCCTAAGATCAATTGGAGCAAACTTCATTCACATATAATTTTGAGTTGGAAGTGAATAGATGGTCAAATGACTGACCGGATACTGGTCTGGTTGTGACCGGACGCTGAAGGATGAGTCCGGTCAGTTCATTTGATCAACTGGAGCCGTCTGGTTGCGATCGGACGCTGAATGAAAAGTGACCGGACACTGGGTGCTAGAGTCCGGTCAACTTCAGAGAGGTTCCAAAGAGGGAAATTCTTGATCGGATGCGATCGGTTAGTGCTGACTGGATGCTAGTCAGGATCCAGTTACTAACCGGATGCTGAACAGCGAAGTGACTGGACTCTAGGTGCCAGCATCCGGTCAACATCAGTAAGGTTCGAGAGAGCAGTTTTTGTGACCGGACATGTCCGATCAGTGCTGACCGGACGTAGGTCAGAGTCCGGTCATAACTTAATGGCTCTGTGGCGGGGATAACTGACCGAAGCGTCCAGACACCCCGCAGAGTGCTGACTCAACCTCCTAACGGTTTGTTTTGAATGAGGGGGTATAAATACTTTCTCTATTCATTCAAGGGAGGTCTCTTACATATTTGTTCAGCTGAGAAACACCCTTGAGAGTGCTAAGGAGAGCAAGAGCCTAGTGAGGTGATTGAAATTTAAGAATCCAAGATTAAGGCCTTATTAGTGCAAGGAGAGTAGCAAGTGTGCATCCACCCTTCTCATTAGGCTTGTTGTGGTCCAGTGAGAGTTCGTGCTTGTTTCTCTTGGCGATCGCCATCACCTAGATGGCTTTGGGAGTTTGGTGATCATCCAGCGGAGCTTGTGGATGACCCAACTCAAGTTGTGAGTGGTTGTGGGCGATTCACCACAATGGAGTGTCGAAGAATCAGCCTATAGAGAGCACTTGATCCTTGCGCGGATCAAGAGAGAGCTACACTCTTGCGCGGGTGCTCCAACGACGACTAATGGGGAGTGGCAACTCTCCGATACCTCGGCAAAACATCATCATGTTCCTTCTCCTCTCTTTACTTTAAGCATTTACATTTGAGCAATTCAATTCTTGTCTTTACATTCTTATAATTGCCATGCTAGAGTAGGATTAGAACCTAGGATGCTAAACTTTTGTGCGGTAGATCAATAGGAACACATTCTAGGCATAAGGGGTGAAGTGGGCTAAGTGTAGGGTTTAATTATTGCAAAGAATTTTAGAATTAGCCCAATTCACCTCCCTCTTGGGCATCTTGATCCTTTCAGAGCCTTCACGTTAATCCTCACTAAGTCCACTAAAAAATATCAATGCTAGAATTTATCACTGAAATCAGAAACATTTGGTCATAAATTTTGTAAACTTTATTAGTCACCATTGGTAATAATATTCATTGGATATATTATATTTTCTAAATAATTACCCACCTCTAATATTGTGTAAATGAACATAAGGTCACCCATGAATCTATATTTGAATTATCCACCTATGCCATTGAGATTTAGGATCTAGAGTAAATTTAAATTTGAATATATTTACCTACCTACTATTATGATGGATAATATAGGTAACCCCTTACTTTTGCATGTAAGTTATCTCTTCTGCCATTATTAAAAGAACCTAAAATATTCCTTCAAATCTACATTAAATTATCAAATCTTTTGGTAATATTGACATATTAATACTGACTAAAGCAAACATATATGTTGTGTCATTATGCAAATTAACTACACATTCATGCACGAGGGATAACTATATATTTGTTGTTTCAGTAATCATAAAAAATAATTCCTCAACATTTCATAACTATCCTTAACAGTTCATATACCAATGATACTAACAAATTCTTTAAAATTATAAATAACACTGACATATAATTTATATATGTTATTACTTTAGTTATATTGATATATTTTAACTAACATGATTGATATATTGTTGGTATAAATTAATACACACAGAATAATCCGCAAGTGCATGGATATTATACTGATGTAGCACTTTACCGGGAGTACCCAGTTTTATATCGAACTCGAGAAAACGTGTGTGAGAATAACCAAATCTAACTTAACCCAACTTCACAATCAAGGCTAGATAATAGGAGCGTAGAGGAGACTGCTAAGGTCTTCTAAGTCTAACTTCGGTAAGCTTTGTCTTCTATTGTTTAATTCTGTGGATATTACTAGAGAAAACACAGGTAGAGCATGTTTTCTATAGTAACAAAGTCCTGCTAGGCCTACTAACGGGAGGTGGACTACAAAGGATTCAATGAGGCTATAAGAGTCACCCTCGCGAGCTACCACCGATACGAAAAATAGGATACATCCACGAGCAATCGAGTCTAAGCACCACGCTTATACTAAGAATACTACTTTAACCCAGGAGCTACAATGATTAAAGTACTTAAAAGGGAGTCACAAATCTGAAGAACAATATGAACAAGATGCTTACTTGAATTAGAAGTTGATTACCAAAGAAATCTCAGAAGCAAGCTCAAGAAAAACTTGATTCTACCATGGTACAAGCCATAGAGTGAGCACTGATAGGTCGGGACTCCTCCAAACTCTTCTCTCTCACTCTATCTCTCTATCTCTAATACAAGACTAGATCCTATTGAGGACTAATCTTTTCTTGATTGCTAGCTCTGATCTTGGTGGAAATATGGATTAGGGTTTCTGATCCTCAGGCTCTCAGGATCAAATGCATGGATGCCCTGGAGGAGGGGGTGCTGGTAGGTATATATAGGTCGGAGCGTCAATCCTAAGCCCTCGGATCAAACTGACTTGAATAAACGGCGGAGATACAATCCTTAAGGCGGTGGAGAACCGACATAGCAACGGGGGGCTGACATGGGGGCCCATAGGCCGATCGGCCTATAGGTGGGGCCGACCAGCCCCACATGTCAGGGGCACAGGCTTCGCTTCGGTGGAGAGCCTCCTGGAGTCTTTTAGAGTATTCCTACGCTGTTTACGCAGCGTAATTCCATAATTTCCTTTGACAAATAGGTCCTTCTTGGCAGTTTTCTGATTAAATCCTGCTGACAACACAGATTCACCAAAACTCATGAAATTTGTCAGTTAAAACCCCTAAGTCTATGTTGATGATCTATTTTAGCCATTTATGCAAGTTATATTGACGGTTTGTGATGAATGTTAACTACCATCAACACATACCCATATTGATAGTATAACCATTACTACACCTTGAGTGGGAAGGTTAACATAGACCAAAGGTAGCAATGTCTTCTTGGCCATTTATATTCTTTTGGAGTAAATAGTAACTATAAGGCTTAAATATTAATACCCTATTGACGTTAGCATAGCTACCCAAGGTAGATCTCCCTTCATGATCTACCACTGATATTAAATAGCATGGTGCATGTTTTACATGACTGCTTAAGTCATCATAGTACTTAGGAGTGCAGTCTATGACGTAAAGTTCTTATCTTAAAAGGTACAAAAGATGTTTTAGTAAAAGGTAAAAGATACAATAAGCACAAGAGTTTTTCAACTTAATTTGAGGATTAATTTTTTTAATAACAAACAATAAGACTAACTTTAAAAACACAATTTAGATTCATGACGTCATAGGATATGGGGTGCAATAAGATCTACCATTGTTTAAGCTAATGTCTCAACTAAATACAAAATTGAAAATGCAAAGAGGTAGGATTCAAATGGGAAAATAACTATGGATATGGATGAACAATATATAGATTTATAATTGGTAAGTTTATCACAACTAGAGTATTTGTGTATACCTATTGTGTTCGAAAATGAATAACGAGAAAAATGTATAATTCAATATAAGTGGTTTTTATTAGTTAGAAGTGCTAAACAATACTCTCTCCCATCGATCCAATTTATGCGACACACAAGCACATTAGTATTCAAACTTTATTATTTTAAACAATGATATGTCCAATAATTTTTACCTACTATAATATAGTCTTGATGTGATTAGATTTGTAATGAAATACTATCCAATAATCATAAACAATATAATATAAAACAAATAAATGATCAAAGTTTAACTGTGTCATGTCAATCTGTGCCTTATAAACTGGACCGAAGGGAGAAACTACTACTCTCTTCATCTTTTTATATGTCGTATTAGCTGTGTGCTAAGCCAAACATGTGTATCTTTTATCATCGGTTAAAAAAAACTATATAGGTTCATGACATAAGATTTATGTTTTAATTTAGATTCACTATGAAAAATGATTTCACAATGTATAATTCATACGCTATGAAACTATAACATTTTTTTAGAATGAATGGTTAAAGATAGTAATGTTTGACTCATGAGAAAGTTAATGTGACATGTAAAAAAGAATAGAGGGAGTCCTTATATCTTCCAAGGTTCTAGCCCGTGTTCTCGCACGGGTTGATGGACTAGTTCTCTCATAATTGTTAGCACAAGCACTCGAGTAGACTCATCATTAGTTTTAATCTACATCGCATTAGTTCAATAGATTGTAGTTCCCTAGCATGTTGATTTGTTAGCACTTAGCTTGGCCTATTAGAAACATACTTGTTCCTCAGGATTGATATTAAATTTTGGAATACTTCTGAGAAAAAAATACAACACTGCTAAAAACGTGCATAACTGATGCTAACACCCACCCAGTTTTGAGTATCCAATATAGCATGATTGTTTGTATTTTCGGCTAATTATTCATTTAGAGGTAGGTAGTGTGCTCGTTGACAGTGTGCAACCTATAACTTTGGACGATTTGCGGCTAGTAGATTTATTCAGCGATCATGCCATGTGTTTGAATTCATCTAGGAATCAAAACTTCGTACATAGCTAGACGTATGCTGCTCTAACTCGTATGGGTATGTGAGATTTTAGAGATTTACAAATGATCATGTTATGCATTATTCCTATTTGTTTTGAGATTAAACTCTGTGCCACGGCTGAATACTCAACTCTAACTTGTATAGACACGAGAGAGAATGGCAGACCATGGAAACGCTTGGTAGTCCAATTTGTTATGGAATCAAACTCTACACCATGGTTGGACACACTAACTCGTACGAGCATAGGAGAGAATTAGGTCCGTTGGATCTCCATCAGACGGTTGTAAGCGGCAAAGGACAACTCGCTTACTGGCGCAAGGAGTCGTTAGTGTGTACTTCTAACATTGAATGTACCGAAGCAACTCGCTCACCGGTGCAAAGAACTAAAAATTCCCTGTACATCGTTTTTCTGTTGACTCCATATCCCCTTGCTTCTGTATCTCGCAAGGTCAAATCCAAGTCGGAGTTTGATGCTTCCACTCAATCGCTGCAACGCCATCCCCATGCATGCAATGCAATCATCGTGCGTGCGTGGCATTTGCAGCCTCCAATCCAAATCCAGCAAGAGGACAAGGCACAAATTCTGCCGATCTGCGTGAAAACGTTAGTCCGTCCGAAAGGGGCGCGAGCCTGGTTCTCGTTGGAGACGGGGGTAAACGGCGGCGAATATCGACGATCGCGACCGGGTAGCTCAGCGTAACAACCGACCAGAGATGGATACGGCAAATGTGCGACGTTTGCCGGAAAAGGGAGCTGTTAAGGTTGTCGAATTGGGAGGCCGGAATGCTTCTCTTCTTGCCAACTGCCTAAAAGGAACCGGCCGGCGGATCGATGTGGAGGACCATTGCTGTGCTGCTCCTGCCCATGGGGATGGGGACCCTGTGGTCCGTGTCGTTCGGAAATGCAAGCAAGACTACTGCGCACGTAAGGGACAAATCCAAAGCATATTTGAGTGGTGCGTGTACAGGCTCATGGAGAAATCAATCAGTTCAGCAGAGCACAAATGTACAAGCTCATGGCAATTAAATTCTATTTCCAAAAGGTGGATTTTCAACTTCGAGATGGCACAGTATCGTGCCTCAAAATCTCAAATAATCAACCACGCTGCTTTTGGGCGGGTCCTGATCTATATCCATCAGGTGATATACACAGTACGCAGGTAAATGCGAGCAGTTCAGCTACTCTGGAAGCAACACCTGGAGCATTTGCAGCGAAGGTTGCAATCCTGATAGATCTTCCTTTAAAAAAAAAGCTGGTAGGTGGATTGATCGAAGCACGCGCTTTCTCACGGAACAGGCCTCCGTTTTGCGAGACACCATGCGTGACACTCCAGCGCAACCTGCGCAGGTCTTTGCGTGCGAGAGTCCAAAGCTTAATATCCCGACGGTGATGGATCTAATCTAAAAGTTGAAAAAGCTTAGGCACGGTCGCGAAGCACCGGCGTTTAACCCTGTCACAGATGGCAAAGTTCGCCACCGACGGATCACGGGGCGCGGCGTGGGTTGGTGCGGCGTGCGGCGCACCGCGCACCGGCGCACGGCACGGGATAGGAGGGCGCGCGTACGCGGCCCGAGCCACGATTCATGCGTCCGGCAGAATGAATCCGTGTGCCGTCGTCATCGGGCTCTTGCGGCATGCAGCTCGCCGTGTGTGCTTGCTGGCCCGTTTCCGCACAGAGGTGGGCTTATTGTGCTTCTTCGTCCTTCGGGGCCGCGGCCCGCTAGGAGTAAGGGCCTCACACCAACAGAGTACATGTTCACCGGTCCAGCTCATGTTTCTCAAAAAAAAAAGTAGGCCAGCTCATGACCACGGAAGTTCATCCGTCAATTTCCTTTTTTTTTTTCAATCACGTCAAACAGAAAACTGGCTGGAACGTCTATTCACAGAACTACAAATAGATCCAGCGATATTTATAGTATGAATATTTTGTGTCATAAATACTGATAATATTTTATATAAACTTGACCCCCAAATTTAAAATAGTTTGACTTCAGAATAAAACTAGAATAGCTTTCTTTTTTAGTTAAGCTCTTTTTTTTTTTTTGCAGTGAGCCAATAATTGTGATGGGTAAGTTACAACATTTATGTTTGCCTATTAAATTTATTTTCTCCAATTAACATGGTAATTTGAGGTGTCGACAATTAACATGGTAAATTATTTTGTTGGCCAATTAGGCAAGTACAAAAATAATAGATAGATTAACTTGTTCCTGAATGGTATCATAACAGAGGGAGTACTGTATCTCATTTAGACTTTCTTTGGATGAGCATTATTCATCTCAATCCACATGTGTTGAAGTGCATTGGAATATAAATTGAACTAAGTTTCATTCTATTTCACTCCAACGCACGTGAATTGAAGTGGATACACGTGCATTAGTGAGATTGGCACGATCGTATCCTATCCTTAACCTACACGGCCACTTGCTACGTCCACTATACGCGCATCAAAGATTCATTCTGCTACTTCCACGCTTTGGAAAATTGCAAGTCCACTGCTCTCAGCTCTGCCTATACGCAGACCTCCAAATGCAGCTAGGCAGCTAGCCATTGTCACACGATATCCGGACAGATGAATCGACGCGAAACAAAAGCGCTCTGAGCTCAACGCTACAACCCGACATCTCCAATCACGATTAATATGCAACTTGTCTCAAAATTCGGGAGTTGCAACGACTCTCGATTCATGTACATGTGACATACAACAAGACAGAGCAATGTGACATGAGCTGGGTGGTGGTAGGTGTTTGTTGATCCGCAGGGAGATGGAACTAGTAACCTAAAATATTTGGATCTCAGAGAAGCCAACCGTATCCCTGCTCATGTGAGGAGCGGCAAGCGGGAGGAGATCGTACGTTCTTGCATTGGCGGCGTCAACTAACTTTTATTCCCACTAATCATGTGCAGTGCAGTCTGTGTGTTGATGGAATCGTACTTGCATTGCCTCATTCAGAATCGCGTCATCACCTTCGTCAGCTTCCTCGCCACTTGAGCTAGCTATGTGCAGCAGTGCAAGTTTAAGTTCGGATGATGCCTCTGCACATTCAAATCTGAAACCAAACTGACAGCCAATCAGTGTTTTACTTACTATATACAGAGCCACAGAGGGGAAGAATGGACATGACTGAAATGCTCAGCGGCGACAAAAATGTTCCAGTTGTTCGAGTTTAAGTTCGATGAACATGTGGATGTTCTTGTTATGATGGTGTTTCTGGTATAGTAGCTTTGATGTGTGATCAATGCTACTGCCATGTATTAGCGTTCCTATCCCTTTTTTTTCAAAGGGTTTCTGAATTCAACCTATTCTTTAGTTCTTTACCAATGTAGCGGATTCATGCCCTCAAAAAACAAAAGCTTTGATTCTTTTTAACACAGGAAAAGAACACATTTCTTCCTTTAAAAAAAGAACACATTTCTGAACATGTTAGTGCTGATTATGTCATTCAGCGCAATGCAACCACATGCAGAGTAGAAACAGCATATTTCTGAACGCCTCCCCCCTCACCTCTGACATTCTGTTTCTCAATGCTGTGCGTCGCGGCATGCCTGTCAGGCGTTGGAGCTCAACCCTCTCGCCTCGCACGATCGCATCACCTTCATCCTCTTGCACGAGGACACGAACATCCTGCAAACCAGATACGTGCATTTGCCATTTGTTAGAGCCCAGTACCATCTCTACTCCAATCGTCCAAATAATATAATGGCACTGCAGTTTCAGCGAGGGTGCTTACTCCCACGGCACGTCGCCGACGAGCATCCAGTCGCCGTCGCCGTCCTCGTACACCACAGCGTGCTCCCAGTCGCCGTACCCGTCCATCAGCCCTGCAGGAAACGAAACAAGAAGTGCAATTCTACATCAGTTTCCATTCTCCCTGTGGCTTATATATGCAAGAGCGACGTCGATCTGCTTGGGTTTCTGATCGATCTCGCGCAGCATAACACTAGCGCCAAGCAAGCTTACCGATTGAGCAGCAGCAGAACAGCTCATTGAGCGCCTCCACGAGCTCGCCGTAGTCGTCGTACGCCGCCACGTCCACCTTCCTCAGGTACGGCGTCCCGTCCATGCTAACCTTCACGAACGCTTGCATCCTGCTCGCAGTCGGCCTCGGCCGGTCAGACAGAAACAGAACCACGTGCATGCCACCCACACCAGTCAACATGCGACCGGGTCAACCGCGAGAAATGCGGCAGGAGCAGGACCGAGGAGAGCTAACGTACATGCCGGATGACGACGACGGCTGCTGGTGCTGGCCGTTCTTCCTGGCTCGTCTCGCCTTGCGCGCATTGACCCCGGGTGGCCCCAGCGTCAGCTCGGTGAGGTCCACGCCGTCGTCGCCGTAGCCCGCCATGCGTTCCAGGCTCTCAGCTTCGTCCGTGCCGGTCAATCGATGGCGGCCTTTGTACGTCGTCGACGACGAACGGCGACAAGCTGTGGGACCTGAGGTGGAGCTAGCTAATCGTGAAGCTTGAAGGTGCTGGAAGCTCTGGGCGGCACCCGTATATATACCGGCGGTTGGGTTGGGCGCGGGCAGGCACCGCAGCCGGCCGGCATGAACCCTGGCACGGTGTCCTTCGTGGGGCCGACCGGAAGTTGCCAGGTAGACGCCCTGGTCTCCTGCCTCACGTCGCGTGCCATCGTGGCTGCCCGGACCGGAATCTGGTGTGTCGTCATTGCTGTGTAGCCAGTGCTCAGGCGCTGGTTTGTGGGTCAGAGGCGGCCTAATCATATTTACGGCCAGCTTAATGACATTCTGTACGATTGAGGGCTAGTATATTCTTGACAGGTAGTACTATATGCCCTGTTTGCTTGGTCGTGGCTGAAAGTATTGTTGGCTGATTTGTTGTGAGAGCAAAATACTGTTGGTTGGCTGAAAAAGTATGGCTTATAAGCAAGCGAACAGGCAGGGCGAATCTAACGGAAGACTGCAGTGGCAGACTATGAGTACAACCTGGTTATGAATACATTACTCTGAGTAACCCTGAACAGGTACGTTTCATACTTTTATTACTAATGTTCAGAGTTGTTCTAAGGAACGTCTTCATTCATGTACTGTAGCTGCCAATATCAGTACGTAGAGTAGCTATTTCCACACATGGCCGGCCAAAGGAACGTATTGCCATGGTCCATGGAAGCCGCCACAGTAGATCCGGATTCTGGCGAGGGGGTAGGGGACAGCCGCCCTCGCAAGGCCGCAAGTGGGCGCGTGGGAGCCGGCTACGTGCATGTGTCCCTCCGTGACACTGGTTCACGCCGCTGGAGACCCGAGTCGCGTATGTGCATGCACGCAGACGCAGGCGGCAGGACGCAGCCCGCAGCAGCGACGTGCCCGCACCGCACGAAGCCAACTCGGCTTCCTCCTCCGCTGCCCGTGTTTGTTTCGCAGCCCGCGGCAGCCGCTGGTCCCCGCGCTCGGTGCCGGGCCCTGGCTCGACAGCTCGAGGCCTCGCCGCCGCCGTGTCCGGCAAAGCGCGCACTGCTCCTCGCGGGACACGAGCATCGTGCTCCGCGCGCGGAGCAGCAGGACCGGCGGGCGGTAGTATAGTTCCATTCCATGCACCGGGTTGCCGGCCTACGTGACCGTGCCTGTCTCATGGCAAGCGCGCGACTGGTCACTGGGAGGGCCGGCCTACGAGACGAGCAGTGCCAGTGCGCGTGGATTTCCGCGGTGCCCACTGTCCTGGCGCGCGCCCGGTGTCGTGCCCCTGCTGGGAGAGCAGCGGGTGCGTGTGGCGGCTGGTCATTTGTTTGCGCGCGCGCCTCCCCGAGACTACACGCGCGGCGGTGTGCGATTGTTCGCGGCTCCCGCTGCCGGCAGAGGATTAACCTCGGAGTTGGTGGCCGGAGCGGCATGGGTTGGGTTCAACTCGAGTTTTGTAAGACATCCAAGAGCCTTTTGATGAAAACCATGTTTTGACTGAAAACTGTACTTCAAAACGAATGTTTGACCAGCACACTCGCGCCCTCAGTGGCACGAAACGTGTCGACTGGACCCCGTTGGGTGGGCACTAGGGTAATCCAAAGATTTGGGGTCGAGTAATTGAAAATTCGGCCATTTGAAATTACTACTACTCGATGTCTGTCCTGAAAAGGCATTTCCCAATAATTTGGGTTAGGGTTTGAGTTTTATCCAAAATTGATAAAAACAACAATTTTGACAGAATTCTTGTGCCATTTTAAAGCAATAAGCATTAACCCTTCAAATCACTTCATGTCTTCATATTAATTGTCAACAAATCAATGATCAAATAATAGATGTATACTGCACTGAACCATTTCATGTCTTCACATTATAAATAGAAGAGGAATATTACTAGTGCAAATTGGGTATATAGATAGTTTGGGTACTAGGAAACATTACCCTAACTAAATTTGGGTTTTTACAGTTACTATATGAAATTATAATCGAGCATTTCCGATCTTGCTACTTAGGTTCTGGGTTTGGATAATTCGGGTTCAGGAATTGGTATCGGGTATTTTTCCACCCTGGGGACCCCTAAATGCACTCCCATTCTTACGTCTCAACATGTAATTTTAGCTATTCTGAGATATATTTGCCCATAGACTTGGGACAAAACATTCAGCTACACTTGTCTATTTGGGATAATAGAATGGGACTTTCTTAGGAATAAAATTGTTGCATCGTTGTATGTACGAGATATGCTGCCAAAACTCCGTAAGCTAATGGAAGAATAAAAATGCTTGATTATAGGAGAATATGCCGGCCAAACAAACAGTACAATATGGATTACTTGTACATGAATACAAAAATACTAATTGTACCTAGTGGAAGATGATGTAGCACTATCAAGGAATGGTAGGGGTACTTGGGTATGACATATGGATAGCTTCATGTTGAGATTGAAAGTTAGTTGGGTTTGCCTTTACTAGATGGATATCCCGTACATTGCTGCGGGAATCACAGATGGTTTGAAAATGAAATTATATTACTTGTATTTACTTCATGAATGAATAAATATTAGAATGCATGTCAGTGGATGGTGTAGCATGCTGATATGGACAACTAAATGCATGTTAGTGGATGACGTGAAAAGCTTGAATGAAGACATAATTACATGAGCCACTGGGTTGTCATAAATCACATGCTAGGGGATGCTGATGTGGACAGATTATATGGCGAGATAGAATGCTAGTGGGGATTAAAAATATAAGATGCTATAAGGATACCTTGCGTGTTACTGCAGGATTTTCTTAGAAAGGAAACCGTTGCATGTATGAGTTAAACCTACATGTTCATAATCCTATCAAAACTGGGCAAGGCAATAAAAGAATTCAATAAAATTCTAACAGAATTAGATAGAATTATAAGAAGACAGAACAACAAAACAAATACTATAGTTCTTATATATTGAAAGTAGTAATTGCGTTTAGTGGAGATAGAGTGGATAGCTTGCATTAACAGGCTAGAAGTTATTGGGATGGCATGGATATTAGTAGAAATTATGTGGATAGTTAGTGCAAGATGACATGGATGACTTACATATTGAGATAGAAGATACTTGTAGTGCGGATTATCCTTATAAAAAGATACTAGTTGGAGTCCCCACGCGTTGCCATGGAAATCGTAGAAGGATTTAATATGATTGATATTCGAAGGGTTGAAGATGATAAAGTTCATGAGTCATTCTTGAATGATTGCTAAAGTCATGTTAGAATGCAAAAATCCATTAGGAGTTGAATGACATCTCTATTGATTCTATGACTATGAACATCGTTATGTTTGTAATATTTGATTGTACATGGCGGCAATGACCTGCACGAAGAAGCAATGTGCATCTGCATTGCATCTAATTGGAGATGACAATAAGAAACAAACAAAATCTTAACCAATACTGTCAACCAAGGTCCAGAAATAGAAGTATTGAAGATCACCAAATGTAAAACTCGCTTTAGGGCCTATAGCAGGTACCTTGCGGGCATGGTCCATGGTTGCTGCTTCCCTTTGTCCACAGGCTATTTTCTTGTTCCTAATCTTTTGCAAAAGAAAAATTCCAAACACCAAATGAACAATAACAGGCTAATGTAGTGGCTCTAGAGATTTTTTTTTGCAAAAGAAAAAATATTTCAATCATCCAAAGATAATAAAAATATTAGAAAACTAACTAATGGCTTATCTTCAAAGTGTACAAAGTAGATGATGTCGGTAGCGAAACCGGCCATGGCCATGCAATAAGATGTGAGGGCACCATGGCAGAAGCTGACAGAGCTGGGATTTAGCAACGGACAATGGAGATGATCATGCTGAATGGAATCATCATGTCGAGAATTGCTTCTGCCACTGCGAGACCCAGGCCCAGTTTAGTTCCAAAATTTTTGGTAAAATGGGCACGGTAGCATTTTCGTTGTTATTTGGTAAATAGTGTTCAATCATAGTCTAATTAGGCTTAAAAGATTCGTCTCGTGGATTTCGTCTAAACTGTGTAATTAGTTTTATTTTTTATTTATATTTAATGCTTCATTCATGCGTCCAAAGATTCGATGTGACGGGAATATGAAAAATTTTATAAAATTTTTTGCAAACTAAACTAGACCCAGCCTATTGGGCCAAATTACGGTCAGACCAGGCTACTGTAGTGCTGGGGTTCAGTACCCTATCGTGAATTCAAGCTCCACCAGATCAGATTAAATAGCCAGGCTAAGAATACGTAGTAACCTTTGGTTAATTGTTTTGCGCGAATTAAGGATGAAAGCGTAAGCATGTTGCTACGTAGGTGGGGCCCACCCCTCGGTAGAGTGGGCCTGTGGTGTTACAAATGGTATTTAGAGCCAACTCTCGCGGTTTCACGCTTCGTATGGTCTGGAAACCTAAACAAATACGAACGTGGCCAAGAGAGTCGATCCTGAGCATTTGTCCCGTATAGGTAAGCTAGTTGAATAGCTCAACGATGACGTCGAATCCATTAAGGGCGGGTGGATGTGAGACCCACCATGGGCTGAATTGCGGTTGGGTCAGGCTACTATAGCGCTGAAGTTTAGTACCATACTGTGAATTCAAGGTCCACCAGATCAGTTTAAATAGCTAGGCCAAGGACGCATAGTAACCTTCGGTTAACGGTTTTGCGTAAAGCGAGGACGAAAGCGTAAGCGGGTTGCAACGTAGGTGAGCCTCATCCCTCGATAGAGTGGGCCTGGGCCGTGTGCCGGGCCTGAGGTGTTACTTCTACACGTATAGAAGCTTTGATTGCCAAGGTGGATAAGTGGCAGCCGCCCGCCGACGCCCGGCCACGGCGCCGGTGCACGCGCCGGCGAGCGCTCTTCCACCCACCGCGTTCTCCCCGCCGGACCCAGGCGTGAGCGCTCCGCCCGTCGCGGCCTCCCCGTCATGCGTGAGGTGAGAGTACGAGAGCATCGGGAAGGTGACGGAACGGAGGCCTTAAAAAAAAGGATTCGTTTTTCGTTTCTTCAGGGCCTGGCTACCATGGGTCTGTTTGTTTGCCTGCACGTTTTGGCCTTGGTTGTTTTTCTCTACGTTGTCAGGCTGGACAGGGATCTTGTTTGTTTGCCTGCACAGTATTGGTCACCTTGGAGTTGGATGTGGTAACACTCTTTTCATTGGCATTACATCGAACAGAGGAAGGTCTAGGCGAGCAATGGAGCAGAGCAGCACCCAGCACCCACACCCACCCCAACAGCAGGAAAGCAGAGAGGGAGAGAGAGAGAGAGTAGCAATGGAGGTCGCCTTTCCCTCCACGCTCCACCTCGCCGCCGTTCCGCTCCTAACGCCGCCGTATTCGCCGCCCCATCAGTGCGCCACCACAGCGCCAGATTCAGGCCGGGGAGAAGAGGTAGGAGGAGGCGGCGTCGGAGGAAGAGCAGGCGGAAGCGGCGTCGCAGGTGCTCGAGCTCGCGGTCCGGCAGGCTCCTCCTCGTCGAGCAGGGCGCGCCGCGGCCCTCCTCTCCTCCGGCGCTCCTCCTCGAGCAGGGTGCGCCGCGGCGGAGGAGCCGACGATCGCGCAGTATAGCAGGAGCTTGGCCACCGGCGGCGGGGTGGATCGGCGCGGTGGTGGTGGTGGTTGCGCTGACGAGATCCACTTCTATCCGTGAAGGCTGGGGAGAAGAAAGAACGACGCGCGGTGTCCGCACGGGGGGTGAGGGAAACCAGCAACACGCGTCCAAGCCAGTCGGGCTCAACGGAAACGGACTTCACTTTCGTTTCTCCAAATGCAAGCCCATGAGTGCTTTAATCACCGTGCGGACGAGGCTCTGAAAGAGTTCAGGCAAACAAATATTGGCCGCTGCACCGCCAGGGCATGTCCCAAAGGCCCGTCAACACGCCCCACGTGCTTTAAGCACCGTGTCGCCCTGGCCCATGAGGTCATCCAGGCTATCAAACAGCAGAAGTTGCAGCCCATCAGCCTGGTCTCTTCAGCCAGGCAAACAAACAGGCCCTAGTTGCTCTCTACTAGAGTCTAGGCCTCTCCCTGTGTGATTGGATTTTGTTGGATGTATTTGGATTTTAGGCGACCTTGATAGGATTGGATCGTGGGCACTTTTCATTGGAACAGACTGGACAGTGGATGTTCATTAGTTGGATTCTGACGTGGACTTGTTTATTTGTATTTGGATTTTAGGCCCTGTTCGGCTTACCCCATATTCGACTTGTTCGGCTTCTTTTTTTAGCCGGAACAGTGTTTTTCTCCCACAACAATTCAGCTGGAACAATGTTTTTCAACCAGTTTCGGACCAGCGAACGAGGCCTTAACCCATTGACAGGTCTAACTGTCTTATCAAAAACTTTATTAAAACACTGTCCGCTTGAACTTATCAGCCTAACTTATCAGCTATGGTACAATGTTTTTTTCTCTCAGAACAAATTAGCTTCATAGAAACCATCTCGAGCTCCTGCTGACCCTATTTTTTATGATTCGGGTGAAGTTGAAGCAGCCAGTTACGCAAGCGAGGTGGAACGTGAGTTCAGCTGATCTCTGTACCACGAATCGTTTTCGACATTGATTGGCACTATATTCAGCCAGTTCGTTTCATCATAAACCATCGTGGATTATTTACTACTAGCTAGTTTAGTGTAAGAGAAAAATACTATTTCAGCTTATAATTCACAGTCGTATACAACGAGCGAACATGCTAATTAGCTACTTTGGTACTTCTAATAATGGCACTCCTATAATTGCCTCAACGCTGTAAACTGGTGGCCTTGTTGTAACCACGTGTCCCCATACATGACGCATGCTCCTACCAGCAACTGAACTGAACGTATGCCACCACAGAAAAATGGTGGCAAAAATGGTGGCCTTGTTGTAGCCACGTGTCAACATACATGACGCATGCTCCTACCAGCAACTGAACTGAACGTATGCCACCACAGAAAAATGACCGGTCTACATTAATCTTTTGTACAGTTTCTAACGGCACACAATACTCCGACTCCGAACTCCGAAGCACAGGCGACAGCAGCTGCGCTTCTATATATGAGTTCTGACAATCGCAAGTTCGCAACTAGAATGCAATTGACAGTAAATACTGTCTAGGGCCGACAAGCCGAATTGAGACGCGGTCGTTAGCTCCAACTCTGCCAGAAATATACTTACTAGTAATAGTAACAGAGAGACCACTGAATAACCCCATTTCGGCCCCCATGAGCTCCTATAGAACAGTAGACGTAGTTGAAATGTACATTCCGATCTTCCAAAGTTTAGTTGCTGGCATCTCTTTCGGAATTGCTTGTCGGCACCACCCCTGGAGAGTCATGGTTGTTCACACTAAGATCTACCCCCTGAGTCTGGATTTGCCATCAGGAAGAACAATTGTTACAAGATATGAAACTCTAATGAAAAGCGCGCTATAAATATAACAAGACATCAACCGCAGTGAGCATGACAGACCTGGGAATTTGATCCTTGCCCATGAGTACGAACTGGCCGCATATTAAGATCGATCATTTTCGAATCAATGTTGCCCTGGTCATCGCAATTGCCATCAGAGGCTGGATCATCGCCGTTATGGTGGTTTGCCATCTGCTCCTTGGGCGCCTTCTTCTGGTCTCTATGGTTTTCAGGATCTTTGATTTCCATAGGCACGTCATCCATATGGCCTGGTTTATCTCCTGGAAACTAGTAATAGCTCGATATTTTGAGAACTAAAAAAATACAGGGAGTAGCAATCCAGATAGGTTAAAGAGTAAAAACTTACTTCAACCCTTTGCCTTAGGAGCAGGTATCTTCCATGGGTTCGTTTGCCACCAACATGAACAGTCATATCACAGCTCAGGCAAAGTGAGGTGCCATCTATCTCACAGTAGAAGAAAGCTACATTGACAGGGCAAACAATGTGAACCCAGGCAAATGAAAGATTTATTAATCTACTAATTGTAAAATAGGGGATTCATAAATCAAAAAGCATACCGGGTGAATTTTCACATATATCACAACAGGCAAGTTTATTAGGGTCTGCAAGTCCAACTCTCACATGCCGACTAGCAAGCTTGTTACACATGTGTACCTGCATCAAAAGGGTATTGCTATAGACACCGCTTTTGTCAAACAAGGAATCTTTATTCAATATTGCAGGATGAATCCACAACTAAAGATAACTCCAGATTCCATCAGTTTAATACTGAATCAAATTATCTAGTTTTCCATCCTCACTTATAAATGTTTGCATATACATATGTAACAATTTGTCATCAGCATATAAGGAACACACACACACTTCGTGTGTTTTTTCTCAACAGGACACAAGTAGAGGTCCCGTACACACTGCTTGGCAAACGAATCAAACCATTTTGAAATGTGAGCTCAAAAAAATGCATCACGATGGCACAGCAACCTGGGAACTTTTGTTGAAAAAAAAAACTGTTCCAGAATGGAATCACTATTCTTGGTAGTAATACCTACAGCTAGAATCATCCCAAGCATGCCAGACTCACACTTTTGTTCAAGTATATATGTTTTGAGTAGGAAAAAGATCTAAAATATAATTGCAATCATCCAATGTCCTACTAGACTGGATTTCAATTGTAGTCTCAATATGGTTTATTTGGATAGACATGGATTTAACTCAACCTCATAGGATCGGCGTGTAAGCTAGTTCTTTTGCCTCCAATCAAAAGGACTCTTGTTGATCTTCCTCTACTGAAATAAGGACTATAAGTTGGGAAATTCCCATTCTTTTGGTTGGATGAGTGTGGACCAGAAAGAACTGTGAAGAAGAATGGATGTTGTAAATCTTTTCTAGTCCTCCGGCACTGCTTGTTTATTCGTTTAAACTCACCTCACAATAAATGCATTAGAAATTATTTCCTGAAAAAGTGGGATAGTCTTAATTTGCCATGCACATATCAGCAATCAGTAGGATAAGCACTGGCGTATATACCAAATACCAAATTTAGCAGCCTAGTGAACAGACCGCAGCTGGATTATTCTTTACACAACGATCAGTTTTATAAGAGGATTTTTTTCCCTCTGCTACATGCATGCAAACAGCATATAATAAGTCTGAAAAATAAATGTTACTGATAGATGTCAGGATTTACAGATGACAAAAGTGCAATTTAAAAGATGAAGACCACCAGCAATGGAAGAAATGGTAGTTTTGAACACTCTTGAAAGGGAATTTCCCAACCCACTGCCAAGACAGTAAACACAGAATAGACAGGACGAGTACACGAAGGACGAATCAAGATTTTATAAGAACACGGTATAAAAGGAAATGATATTTCCCCAGGGTCTTAATTAATTGACACAATCAATTTGCATTAATGAATTTTAAGCAAATATATTTATCACATAATGAGGTCTCTCAATTCCTTGAACATCAGTATGAGACCAAGTCCACTAGCATTGGGCAGCCCTTGATATGGAATCATGGTTTTAACTTTTAACCCACATACAGCATAGCAGGCTGATAACTTAATAGCATCCAGAACACCTTAACTGCCACGACATACAGTGGTGAGGGCATGGCATGCCCATGTCATAAACCTGGGTTGGAACCCATGGCGTGGCATCAGATGGGACACCCAGTCAAAAGAAACTTCATCAAACAAATGGCAAACTCGTCCCCAAATAGCCATTCATTCTGGTGATATCAACAATCCTACCTAGCAACAGAGCCTCAAGACAGTGTGAAATTTTGCAGACAAACATTCTCACAGAACAACTCTAATTCAACTAAATATTATGGAGAGAATGCCTTGGCTCATAGAAAAGGCAAAAAGCATACAAACATGCTTTGCGTTCCTAAGTATAAGATAAGACTCGATTATAAGAGGCCAATTGGGCCAACCCAGGTGAATCACCCCGAGCCCCTGTTATAGGTACATGCTCTTCTGATTTTCTCAATAACCATCTAAACAACTTGGACAAGTTTGTCACTGTCAAATGCTAGAATGTTCCTTTCTCCGTCGGGAACTTATCAATTTGGGCTAGTACGATTACGAACTTCATGCTAGATCGAAACAGATGCAGGATCGTCGAAATGGAGAAAGTGGGACAAAATTGTGTAAACTAGTAAGCCGGATACAACAGAGACCGACCGCGCGAACTGGAACGCAGGTAATAAAGACCACCGTGCGCCCGCCAGTCCAATCGAAACAACACTCGCATCCGATCTGCGAGAGGGACGGACGACGACCTCCGCGGGTAAGCGGGGGCAGGGAGCGGAATTAACCTTCTCGTCGCAGGGCCGGCAAAGCGCCGCCTCGTCGGCCGCACAGAAGAGCACCGCCGGTGCGCTCTCGCACACATCGCAGATCGTCCGCATCCCAACGCCGCGCCGCTCCCGCCGCCAGTGTCATCGCTCCGCCGCCATCCGGGCGACAAAACCGCGGGTCCCCCGCCTCGCGCCGGCGCTCCCGTGTGATCCCTTCCCAGCGCTACGGTGTCGGCGGACGACGGCGGCGGCGGTGGAGAGAGATGTGGACCAGGAGGCGGCAGCAGAACAGAGGCCACACAGGAGCTTGGAGTCTTTGGACGAGGAAGAGATGTGGCAGCGACCAGCGAAGGACGACGACACGGTGGAACCTGTTTTTGAGTATTTTTTGATTTGGATGTGGTGGTGGTGCTAGGGCGTCGAGGGCTACCTCCTGCCTATGTGGTGGGCCCATTCTCTCGAGGCATCGTACCTGTCAACATTGGTAGGCGCGGTCTATGCACCCAGGACGCCTGAACGGCTGAACCACAGCAAGCGGCAAGTGACCTGTTTCGGCACGAGTATGGACCGTGCTCAGGCTAACTCGAGACGGGCCCAAATACTATTTGATGCTCTAGGTCTTCTTCGGGGTACAGGAGGATACCAACGTGACCATCACCGACATGTGGGGCAGGGCTTCCGCGGGCCCAGAAATCTGTGACTCGCACCTGGGGTTGATGAGCTGGTGGGGAGTTAGGTTCGGTTTTGGATATGGGGATTTAGGCGTAGGTGGGCCCTCGAGAGGCGTCGGCCACAGAATGGAAAAGGAGCGGGATTTTGGGGTTGTGGCTCTGAATCAAGAGCAAATTCCCTGTATGCCATTGGTCCATTCCCTCAGTCACTAGAAATTTAACTTCATCTCCTACTCGCCATTCCCGTCATCTTTATCTCACGGACCGTATGTGACGCCGTTATCTTTATACCATCTTCCTTTCTTCCACAAATCGACCGCGACCTCCCACACCTTCCCGTGATCCCGTCCGTCTCCTGCGTCCCTGCCCGCGCCGCCTCCGTCCTCCAGTCCCTGCCCGCGCCACCTCCGTCCGTCCCTGCCCGCTCCGAGCCGCCTCCATCCTCCTTGCCCACGGCATCGGCTCGTCGTCGTCGTCGTCCTGGGAGGAGCGCGAGGAGGCGCGGTGGCTCCACGTGGAGTAGCGATGGCAGCGGGAGGGGTCCCGGTGGCGCGCCTAGCGCGAGGCCCTGCTCGCGGAGGTCGCGGCGCTGCGGCTCCGCCTCCATGCGCTCGTGGCCGCCGTCGACGTCGTGGCCCCGCCTCCGCGCGCTCGCGGCCACCGTGCCCGCGCCGCAGCCCAGGCCGGCGCTCGCCGAGGAGGTCGAGGTCGAGGTGAGGAAGGAGGTGGTGGACTCACGGTGGTGGAAGGGAGGAAGGTGGTGCAGCGAGGATGAGACGAGCTCGCGCGCGGCGGCGTGGAGCAGGAAGTGGCGTCCGGCCACAGCGTCGCGGCGCGCGCCGTAGCCGTCCTAGAGGCAGTGGCCGAGCTCGCGGAGCACCAGGACGTGGCCGAGCCATGCGGCGCGCGCGCGCAGCGCCACCCCGCGTGTGGGTCCTTGTCCGCCTTGTCGCCGCCGTTGCCGTTGAACTGCACCACGTCGAGCGCGTACAGCGCCGCCGCGTGCCCGCCCGCCGCCGCTCGCGCCAGTAGCGCCGCCCCCGTCGCCATGCTCCCGATGCAATCGCCGCCGCCTATTGGCTGCTGTCCCATCCATGCCTCGGCGTCCATACCAGGAGCCGCAAGATTGCCCCCATCCTCTTCCTCTCTCTCTTCTCCATCTCCAGCGCCGAGCGAGCAAGTTCGAGCACGGGAGGGCAGCCGCGCCGCCGCTGGCCGAGCACGCGGGCGGGCGACCGCGTCGAGCCAGCCGCGCTGCCGCCGGGCGAGCACGTGGGAGAGCGACAACGTCGAGCGAGCCGTTCTGCCACCGGCCGAGCGCGCAGGCGGGCGTCCGCGACAAGCAGCCACGCCGCCGCTGGCTGAGCACGCGGGCGGGCGTCCGCGACACGCCGCCGCCGGCCGAGCGCGAGGGCAGGCGTCCACGACGAGCCAGCACGATGAGCTGGAGTTGCTGCGGCCGAGGAAGGAGGAAGAGAACGCCGGCGGGCAGGCTCCTCCTGGAGCCGCTCGCCAACGCGACGGCCAGGAACCCCGCCACCCGGTGCTCTGTCCGCTATCCTGAGCCCGCGACGGCGTCGAGCCTCGTCGTGCCTCTGCCTCGATGCCGCCGCGACGTCGTGGGCCACGCTGATGCGAGCGCAACCATCCTCGAGCAGCATCCGAGTCTTCTCCGTGACGCTGAGCTCCACCCCGCCGCCCTGCTGCTCTCCGCCGGGCACGCCATCACCTCCAGCCACCGCCCTGCTGCTATTCGTGGAAGACGCCACCACTGTCGGCCTCATCATCTTCCACGTCGACGAGCACCGGCGTCCCTTGCACCGAGCTGCCGTCGATGTCTGTACGCCGAGCAGCTCCGAGCTCCAGCACCACCGTCACATCTTCCTCACCTCGAGCCGCCTGACCCGGAGCCGTCGCGTCATGGGAGCCCCGTCGGCACTGCAATCCACCCCGGCATCGCAACGCCACCGCACTCGTCGCGTCCACCTCGGAGCCAACCACGCGGACGCTTGACATCCCCGACCACCTCGACGCCGTGCCATGATGTCGAGCCTCCACTGACCTCGCCACGCCACCCTGCTCCAATCCTGAGACGTCGAGCCCATGACCCCAAGCCAGCCCTGCGATGGTGTCTGAGACGTCGGGTATGGGAGCAAGTCACGTCGTAACTCCTCTGTGACAGCAATGGCAACGAAGGAACGGAAAATCTAAAACTGATGGCAACGAAGGGAACATATAATTTTGAACGGCAATGAAGGGATTGTTATAGTTTTCGATGGCAATGAAGGAATTTTCTCCTGAATCAATTGCTTGGCTGCTCTACCGCCGATAGCCGGAGTCTTCCATGCCTTTTTCTTGCCGGCCGCCGGCTGACATCGCCAATCCGGCTGTTTTTTTTTTCCTTAACCCTCGAGCACAAGCTGTAGTATACGAACTCATGCACTGACTCACACCGCATACTTTCTCCGTGCTAAAAATGAATGTCATATTTATTTAGCTGATAAGCCATGGCTGAAAGTGTTGTTGATCGATTTGTTATAAGAGAAAAATATTGTTCGTTGACTCAAAAAGTACGGAACAGAACGGAAATCGTTATGGACAAGGTTTAGGTCAAGCATTGAGAATATAAATCATGAATAACTTTTAAATGGTTGAGTTTTGAAACGTGAAAACCATATGTATATATTTGTCTTGAAAAATATTTTCATAAAAATTTACATATATCATTATTTGATAAATATTTTTATAAAAATAAATAGTCAAATGTATGCTTTAAAGACCATGTCGCTGTCTAAAACGACTTTATTTTTTAAGTACGAAGAAAGTACACCATATCACACGTATGCGCGCGCGCACGCCTCCTAACGCACTATATTAGGTCTAACATAACACGGCGGAAAGATGCAACAATATTCACGCCACATTCGCGCGAGGTAACTGGAATTACCGGCGAACAAACCGTCCGAGCTAGCGCTCGGTCTCCCCCAATCCGGCTGCTTGGCGCAACGTGCCCTGGACGCTCGCCCCAAGCTGGGCCACCTGGGCCACCGAATGCATGGGCTCTGGGCTGTCGTCGGCTCAAATCTTGTGAACGCAGTATGATTAGAGATGGCACAATGGGCTCCAACCCTGACATGGTAATCAATAATCTTTAAATTATGATTTCATGTTAGCACCAATCTCTAAGTTCTGATGTGAAGAAAATAATTGTATATATGGGTATTTATTCCATTGAATATCAGAGACATCCAACAGATGGTGACAACATAATATGACACGATCTTCGAAATTACACTTTGACCATCTATTTATTTTATTTTATATTATTTATTATAAGCTTATGATTTTGGATAGTAGATTCAATTACAAATCTAACCATATCAGATTTGTGTTATAATAATTAAAAAATATTAGTCAAATTATTGGTCAAAGATTTTAAAGTTTAAATCTTAATATACGTGCGCGTCTTATAAAAGAGAAGGTAGTATACATCTAATCTCTTTGATCGCACGTTTTTAGGCTCCCATGCATTTAGGCTGAAGCTCCGCTGCAGATTGGTGGGAGAAAATGGGTTTTATGAACAAACCCTTAGAGCACGTTCGGTTCCTTGGAATCACCCTCTGGAACTAATCCTGTTAGGAGTGTTTCAGTAATTTATATGGCTAATTCTCACCGGGATTGATTCCTGTCAGGAATAGCCCTAAACGAGCGAGCCCGTAATAGTCACTGCGGAGTACATGGGCGGGCGGCCTGTCCGAAAGAAAGGACGTACTATGAATCAACGGAATAGCACCGTCATCTCCATCCCAGGATCTTCCGTCATTGAAGATTACCATGTTGCCGTAAGTGTACACGTGTATCAGCGTCACAGAGCGCGTTAGTTGCATGCGGTGCACGCTGCACATCCTATGCTCTTATAAAGCTAAACCTCACTAGAAGTTTCTCTCAACATGTAAGCTATTCACATCAACAATTCACTAGAACTTGTAATTATAGCCAACTAATACATGTAATTATGATAGTTATCTCTTCATCCACTGACATGTATTTAGATGTCCACATTGGTGTGTCAAACCATTCACCAAAATTAATTTAAGATAGTTTTATTCATGTAACTATAAATATAAATAGTCTAATTTCCTTTTGTTGCTGCGGGGTATTCTCCTAGTTTTACTATAATGCAGTACGTATATACGCAGGTACGATGCATGTACTTCATGCGGGTTCCACTTCCACCAATGGTGCGAATCGAGGCTGAGGTGTTTTGCTTGCCAGTTTGACGGCTTGACGCCATGCCCCGTGAACCACATGAGCACAGAGAGCACGGCACTTGTGGTGAAGCTCGATGGCCTTGCCCTGGTTCGGTTCCTCCGCCCCCAGGAGGACGACGGAGCGACGCCGATGCTCCACCGGGTGGTCCGACTACGCCCGGAACGAACCGTTTCAACAAGCACGAAAGCGGTTGTGACCGGAATTCAAATGGCATCATATCGAGCGAGCGCAAATGATAGGTGACCAAGGAGCATTCAAGTAGTGTGGACCACACAGTTTCAGAGAAAAAGGCTGGCGACGAAATCGCCGACCGGATCTTGCGACCGGGGACCGGGCAGACTGACCGACGACGCGACGCTGGTGATAGGACCAGCCTGAGCGCGTGTTTAGCTGGGTGAAAGTTGAAAATTTGGCTACCGTAGCACTTTCGTTTTATTTAGCAAATAGTGTTCAATTATGGACTAATTAGATTCAAAACATTCGTCTCGCAATTTCCAACCAAACTGTGCAATTAGTTTTTTTTCGTCTACATTTAATGCTCAATACATGTATCGTAAGATTCGATGTGATGGCTACTGTAACACTTTTTTAGAATTTAGGGTGGAAGCTAAACACGCGCTGAAGAGCAAAGACGAACGTTGGCCGCCGGCCCGGCATGGCTTTAACTGCTGCCTGCTTCACAAAAGTAGTACCATCCTGCTCCTTGTACGTGCCGAAGCTGATCGAGTGATCGGCGGCAATAAAAGCCGTCGGCCATGGACGTGAACCGCGATCGAGGTACCGCCCGGCCGCCCGGCCGTGCCCACAGCACACGCCGTACGCCTCGTACCCTGACGACCTGTGACCTGTGGGGAGCGGCAGCCGGAAGCAGCTCATCTCTGGAAAAGCCATTCCCTCCCTAGACGCGACGGCCGGCCACGCGAGGCTGGACGGGCAACCAAACCGCTTGAGCTTGACCAAGCGTTGTACTACATTTTTAGCCATCCCGCTTTTATTTTTCTGATTTCGACAAGGCCACCGCACGGTCACACGGTTATATTTAGCGAGTGCATGCTTCTGCAGTTCTGCATGTCCTGGCGCCGCTTGCTCCTTCACCGTCCGCGAGGGGGGACATCACCGTGCGTTCAGCCACCGCCACCGCCACCGCCACCGCCGCGCCGCACACGGCGGACACGAGGGTCCTCTGTGACCATCGTAGGCTGCGATGATGGCGCCGGCCTAGGATAGTAGAAAAGTGAAAAAAAAGAAAACACCCTGCCTCCGTCTCGATTTTTTTTTTACCTTTCTGTTTTCCAGCCAATTGAAGGGAGGCAGGAACCACCAGCCACCATCTCCTGCCCCGCTCCGCCCCTTCCATTCCCTCTCCTCCTCCTCCTCCTCTTCTCTTCCCTCGCGCGAAGGAGAGGAGGAGGAAGCGCCTCTCCGGCACATTGCCCTCTAGCTTCTGTCAAACAACGAACCACCGCCGCCGTCTTGCCGGAGGTAACGAACGACCTCTCCTCCTGCCTTCGACCAACATCGAGAGCAAATGGACGCTGCATTTTACATTCTCTGTTCGTTTGGTTTTACTTGCGACGCACGGGGCATTTCCGTCTCCCATGCGAGCGTGCGCGCGCGCGCGTCGTTTTCAAGGATAGCGACGCGACGCACAAGCGACCGCGCGCGCTGACTGCGGGCGGTGGCGCACCCCTTTCGGCCCAGCACCCACCGCAGCCTCCGCGCGGCGAGGCCGGCCGAGGGGCCAAAACCGACCTGGCGCCTACCGCACTCTTTCACGGGTCACTGCTCGACGGCGGGCCTCTACCCGCGCCACCAGGCGCTTTTGCTGCTGCATTTTGCACCCGATGCGCACGAACACGGCGCTGTTTTGGTTGTGCGTGCGTTGTTTTGTGATGCATGTGAGCGTCGGGTGATGGGTTGGTTTCTTGTTTCTTTTCGTGTTGGATCAGTAGCAAGCAAAGCACA
Organism: Miscanthus floridulus; assembly: GCF_019320115.1. Classification (NCBI taxonomy): domain Eukaryota; kingdom Viridiplantae; phylum Streptophyta; class Magnoliopsida; order Poales; family Poaceae; genus Miscanthus; species Miscanthus floridulus. Next base: position 94,562,201 of record NC_089583.1, on the reverse strand, counting down.
CGCGGGCCGGAGCAATGGCTGGCGAGGAGCGCATCCTGGTGTCGGTGCGGCTGCGGCCGGTGAACGCGCGGGAGGCGGAGCGCGGCGACGGCTCCGACTGGGAGTGCACCGGCCCGACCTCGCTCATGTTCCGCGGCAACATCCCCGAGCGCGCCATGTTCCCCGCCTCCTACACCTACGGTGAGAAATGCATGCATGCACCCTTTCTCGCTCTGCTGCGTCGCTCGCGTTCAATCACAATTCACATTGCTTTCCTTTGTCCTCCGCTTCAGACAGGGTGTTCAACCCGGAGTGCAGCACGCGCCAGGTGTACGAGGAAGGGGCCAAGCAGGTGGCCCTATCGGTGCTCAGCGGCATCAACTGTACCTACGCTTTGCAGAAGCAATACCAATTATATATTTCACGACATTGAAATGCAATTATTCTTACACAAATTTTTTTCTCTGAATCTCTTCATGGCAGCAAGCATATTTGCGTACGGTCAGACGAGCAGCGGGAAGACATACACGATGGTCGGCATCACGGAGCGCAGCATGTCAGACATCTACGACTACATTGACAAGGTTGAGTGATGGCTGTAGAACTATCGGTCCATCAGATGTCTGAATCATGCAGCACTTTTCTGTTTTGCTGTGATTTCCCATTCAACTCCAACGTTCTGTCCTGGTCTCCTGCAGCATCCTGAGAGGGAGTACGTCCTGAAATTTTCAGCGATGGAGATATACAATGAAGCCGTGAGGGATCTCTTAAGCCCGGACGCAACACAGCTAAGGCTCCTTGATGATCCGGAGGTGAACTGTTCTTGACGGTTACCTGAAATTGAAACAATGCAAATTTCTTACGTGCCTCTACAACTCATATTTATCCATATGTGTGCCATTCTTGACTCGATCAGAAAGGAACTGTAGTAGAGAAACTCACCGAGGAAACTCTCAGGGACAAAGGCCATCTCCTGGAGCTCCTTGCAGTGTGTGAAGGTGTTAACCAAAGTTTCTTTTCTTTCCGTTCAAAGAAACAAGATTAATAGAAGCATCCCGTTGGGTTACTTCTAGTGCACTAATCCTTTCGGTTTCTGGGACAGCTCAAAGACAGATGGGGGAAACTGCTATGAATGAAACAAGCTCCAGATCTCATCAGATACTCAGACTGGTTGGCCCTTATGCAGAACTGAATGATGTGCAAATGTTTTAGCAGGAATTACTTTTTGTTCTAAAAAACATGTGTAAGTTGCAGACGATCGAGAGCTCGGCAAAGCAGTTCATGGGACGAGGCAACTCGAGCACCCTTCTGGCTTGTGTTGTATGGATCTCTATTATGCTGTATTTTCTTATCACATCTTAAAGTATAGCACATTGTTCCATGTATTGCCCTCTGAGGTTTTCATTGTTTTCCATCTGGGCAGAATTTTGTTGACTTAGCAGGAAGCGAGCGCGCCTCTCAGACACAATCAGCTGGTATGAGGCTGAAGGAAGGCAGCCACATTAACAGAAGCCTGCTTACATTGGGAAAGGTCATTCGCCAACTCAGGTCCGTTAAGGTGCTCTAGTCATCTGTCTTTAGCAGAGAAAACTACAATTCCAATCATATTAGTGCTAGTTTTGCAATTTGTCTTGCACCAAATGCCCTTCAACATTGTAACTGTTGAACGCCTGAATCTGGACAACTCATTCCTGATGCAGCAAGGGAAGAAATGGGCATATCCCTTACAGAGATTCAAAGCTCACTCGTATATTGCAGTCATCTTTAGGCGGCAATGCGAGAACTGCTATTATTTGCACAATGAGCCCAGCGCACTGCCATATCGAGCAATCCAGGAACACGCTTTTGTTTGCAAACTGTGCTAAAAATGTAGCTACTGATGCAAAGGTCAACGTGGTGATGTCAGATAAGGTGTTAGTGAAACATCTTCAGAGAGAAATTGCAAGGCTAGAGAATGAGCTGAAGTTTCCTGGATCAGCCTCTTGTAGCAATCATGCTGAGGCTTTGAGAGAAAAAGATGAGCTCATCAAACAGGTGTTTTTACTCTTAACAAGTCCTTCGCTTTTTGTGTCTGCATTCATGACATTGTGTTGCTATATTCTTTGTTCATTTTCAACAACGTATGCTGTTCTGCGAATGAAAAAAAAAAATTGTTATGGACTTTCAGCTGGAAGAGCACTTGAAGGAATTGATGGAGCAGAAAGACACCGTTCAATCTCAACTTGATAATTTTCGCAGAGTTGCAAGTGATGGCAATTTCAATGACCATGCAACAAGGCAATGGGTATCTATTCTCTTGTTACTATACTCTGTTATAAAACCATGCAGTGATCTTCTTAATGACATACTAATTGGCCTCCTTCTGACAGGATCAACGGAATAGGTCTTCAGAGTCCCTTCCACGTAATGTGTCTGAAGACGCACTTTCTTCTTCTGATACTCATGATGCTCTTTATGAAGAACAAGATGATCTGGGCTCAAAAGCGTTTGATGCGTCACATGTCTCTAGCGGTCATCATCATGACCCAGAGCTTCCCAAAACAACAACAGAACCGTATCAACAAACAGTGGATGAACAGCCAATGTCTAGCTTGCATCAACCAAGAAACCACATTTCTGATAGCATACAGATATATCAACCAAATCGGGAGGCTTCTCCGGAGGTCTCTGAGGAGCATTGCAAGGAAGTCCAGTGCATCCAAACGAATGAGCTTAGGGGGAGTCAATTATTCTTTCTTGCTGATCGATCTCATGCTGGCACAAACATCGATGAAGAAAAGCATGGTGAAAACATAACAGACACATCAGACAGTGCCATCAAACTGTACACATGTGATTCTGAGCCATCTTCTGATACTGAAAAAACAGATACTGATGAATCTTTGGCACTGAAGAGGTGTGTGATAAGCTCCAGGGACAGTGTACTAACTAGAAGCAGAAGTTGCAGAGCTAGCTTCATGGTCATTCCAAATAGTTGGTTTGATGGTTCAGTGGATATGAGAATGACACCACCAGGTGACATTTTCAAATATGCTCACAGAAGGCCAGAGAAGGTTAGGAGGAGTCTGTATCCTGAAAATGGTCATTGCCAAAATGATCTTACATTAGACTGCCCTGTGGTCTCTGGAAGAGTTGCATCTGACACAGTTATAGACAAGAATACTTGCAATGAAGATGAAGGCGCCATCAGTAACATCAGCTGCATCACAAAAGTGAAAGAGGAGTCAGAAGAGTGTTGTACATCCCAACTAGAGGGCAATCAGGTACAAGTAGCTTCCTTATAGAAGTGGTCTCTCCATCGGTTCTGCTTGTGACACCTAGTTAGTTTAAGACCTCAAAATTTTCATTACACAAGCAATAAATGATATTTACATGTAGATAAACGATTAAACGCAAATGATTTTCCTAATATCCCAACATTTTCAGCTCATCAAGCTGATTTTGATGTCTGCATATATTTTTTAAGAAGGATGACGTTACTGAAGAAATTTCAGACATGAAACATGCCAAAGATGTTGACAGAGATATATCGGTGACCACTGTTGACTCTCCTTCACGGTGGACTATTAACTTTGAGAAAAAACAGAAGGAAATCATTGATTTATGGCATGAATGCAATGTCTCTATAGTACACAGAACATATTTCTTCCTCCTCTTCAAGGGGGACAAAGCAGACAATATTTACTTGGGAGTGGAGCACAGGAGATTGTCCTTCATTAAAAGTTCTTTCAGTGCCGGGTGTGAGCCTAATGCTACTGTTACATCAAGGTAAGTTTTGTCACAGTTCATATGTATTCCTTAATAAGTTACTCAAATCGACAAATTTTCAGCTCTTTCTGTGAAAACGAATTGAGTGCATCCTTGTTATTGCCAGCTTGAGAAATCTTCGGCATGAAAGAGACATGCTCTACAAGCAAATGCTGAGGAGACTCAATCTTCCGGAAAGAGAGAGCCTTTACAGCAAATGGGGGATCGATCTGAATTCCAAACAGCGAAGGCTGCAGCTATCGCGTCGCATCTGGACACAGACTGACATGGAACATGTGAAGGAAAGTGCCGCTCTTGTCACAAAACTGGTAGAACATCTGGAGAAGGGGCAGGCTATCAAGGAGATGTTTGGGTTGAGCTTCACACTGAACCCACGAGCTGATCAAAGAACGTTCAGCTGGGTTAGTGCTCACTCCTAAACTAAGCATTGTGACAATGACGATTATGATGGTTGATGGCTGGATGAGACGACAACAATGGCATAATGGTAAATGATGAATACATGGTAGAGGAGATCTCTTGTCGGATCTGAACTCATCCCAGCATTGGTTTTCACTAATGCCCGATATATTTCGTATCACTTGTAATGCAGGTGTACATGTGATGGATTTTGCATTGCGGTACTGTCAAAATGAACCGACATGAGAAACCAACCCTTTGCACCTAACTGTATGATGTATTGCTATTCTGAATTTTTTTGCATCGAATGTATATCTAATCTACTTGATTCTTTGCTAAGGTAGATCAGATGCTATGAAAATGCCAGCGTTTATTGTTGTTGTTGTTGTAAGCTCATTCCCTTCCTTTCTCTTTGTAAGAGGCGCATCATGCTAATATATGACCAAACTAACTCAAAAAACTTCGATTATGATTAAACGGGGAATATTCTGCGTGTTTTAACCCCATTCAGAAACTAGATTCAAACACTTCTATATGACTCAAAAGACATCTTTTACATATGAATCCTGCCTCCAAAAGCTGGCCAGGTAGCGTGGCCACGTCGTGTGCTTTTTGAGGCCGTTCGATCGGGCGCGCGGACAGCCCAGATCAGGCGAGCCGCGGTCATTTTTCTAAAAAAAACCTTTCTATTTTTCGAAAATCAACCCGCGCTCCATAGACCGTATATTTTTGCAAAAAAAAAAACACCTCGCCCCTCCCTCCCTCCCTCTCTCTCCCGAGGCGGCGGCGGACGCAGGGCGACGACGTCCCACGGGCGGCGCGCCGGCAAGAGCGGGCCCCGGTGGCCCTCGTCCCTCACCCGCACGCGGCGGTGGCCCTCTTGCGCCCCCTTCCCTCCACCGACTGCGGCACCCACCTCCTTCCCCCAGGCGGCGGCGCCCCTCCCCTCATCAGCGCTCCCTCCGTCCCGGTGAGCAGGCTGGATGGGGATGTGCACGGCGATAGTGGCGGCGGTACTTCCTCGCCTCTGCATCCCCGACCCACCGACGACCCTCCACCCTCTCTCCCCTCACCTCCCCCACCTCGCCCTAGATCCAGATCGGCGGTGGACCCTTCCTCCATGGCCGCCTCGCGGCACGGTGGGCGGCCACTCGCGTGGCCCCAGTGTCAGCGCGGCTAGATGCACGGGCAAGGCGGACCTAGAGGCGGCGCGGCCAGATCCCTAAGCACGGTAGCCCCTGGCGGATGTGGTGGCGCGGGGTGCAGAGGCGAAGTCAGGCAGGCGGTGGTGGCGCATCTGTGCAGCGAGCGATGCACGTGTTGTGCCTGCACAGGCCGGTGGCGGCCGGGTGGGCGCATGATGGCAGTGGGAGGCGCGGGTCCGGGGGCTGGTGGCCGTAGACTTCCCGGAATCCTACAATCTGTTCCTCATCGGCTATGACTTCATTGTAAGAGCTCCATGCGAAGATCCTGTTGTCGCTCTATGGCCACTAGCTCACAGCCCACTGCATACGATTTGTTCGTTGAAATGCCTAGCTAGAAATCTAGAATATAGGTATTGACTTTGACACTATCTGACTAATTTGTGCACAGATTGCAGGAACTGATTCTACATTGGTGATTGGCTGAGATTTCAAAAAGTTACTTTTTTCTACATTAGAGGAACCAGGCAGGTCCTGTGTTGTTTTAATTTATTCCAGGTCCGAAGCTAACCTCCACAAGACTATCCTGAGATATTCTGTACTGTCATACTTTGCATCATGTTGTTATCAGTTTGTAACTAATTAACATTGCAATTTTGATGGATCTTTAATCTCAGGTACAGATATCAATCATTTTGAACAACCATGTAGCCACTGACTGCTCTATATGTTGAGAAAGGGTCGAGACAAGCTGATCTGCAGCAAGAAACAGATGAGTATTGATGCCAACAAATATTTCCAACTGAAAATTGAATTAGCAGTTTTCATGCTAATCTGTGCATGTCATATATGAGACAAGACGACCTACAGTGAGGAACAAGTGAGCATTTATGCCATCAAATACATACAACTCAAATTCAATTAAACTTCTCATGTTTATTTGAGACTATGAAAGATTCTCAAGTTACACATAATAAAAAAATTATGTACATTTTATTTTGCCTTATTAGTCTTAGTACATCAAACACTTGTACCCACACTGCAATCAATATATGATGATGTATACTTTATCATAGATAGAAAGGGTCAACTTGTTTTGATTGCAGCAAAGCATTCTGTTCAATCAAACATACTTTTCAATTTTCATACTAAAAACATATATTTTCTCCAACTATATTTTTATTATCAAACATTGTTCATACTATTGTTTGATGTAGAGGTTTCAAACTGCTCCTTATTTGATTTGTTAAAATATTGTGAGCAGGATATTGGTAGCTTACTTGGAATCTTTATCCAGGAATCTTCCTACGTATAGAGAGAGATATGCAAAATGCACATATCATTAGCTTTGCTGCTGTCATTGAAAATCAAAAGGAACAACAACAATAATAGTTGTATATCGTATGGGAGTTTCTTTTTTTTTTTTCTAGCTTCTCTATTGTGTTTCCTGCCACGTTAAACACTTGCTGATGCTTAGGATTATTTCAGAATTGGAAATGCCTGAAAATAATGTTTTCGGTGATCTGAGTTTCTTATGAGTTTTTCAAATCTTGCTAAATGTATTTGGGCATCTCTTTAATTCTATTATGCTGTCTGAAATTATGGCTTATCTATCTGCCAGGGATGAACCAGGATGGATTCATTTACTGCAGATCACACTGCCCATGGGCTATCCTAAAAGTCCTATTTCAATCTCTACAGTTAGTCTCAATCCTGATATTTCCATAAAGTATGCCTGTTTTATTATATTTTGCAATTGCATGAAATTTTAGAACCATGGCCATATAATCGAACTTGTCTCATTTACATGGCATACCATATCTTCTAAAATACAGTGGTAAAAAACCTCAAGACCGAATGATGTTTTTTGCCAATTCCAAGAGGTAGGTGAGCTTCTTTTTTATTGCTTCAACGATATGGTTGTCCAATTCATGGCGACGGAGCAGGCTACGACAACGACCTGCGACTATGGAAACCAATTAAGTAAAATTTTAGGACTTCATCCATTCAATTGCAGGATTATGTCCCATCCTGATTTGGAGCATTGGAGTGGATGAAGTCTTTTGTATCAAACCATCTTCCTTCTACTAATCTTTTACATATGAATCCTGCCTCCAAAAGCTGGCCAGGCAGCGTGGCCATGTCGCGTGCTTTTCGAGGCCGTTCGATCGGGCGCGTGGACGGCCCAGATCGGGTGAGCCGCGGTCATTTTTCTAAAAACCTCTTCTATTTTTTGAAAATCAACCCGCAATCCAGAGGCCCTCTCAGAGCGTGTTTAGTTCCCCAAAGTTGCATATTTGGGCTACTGTAGCACTTTCGCTTTTATTTGGGCGAGTGTATATTTGGCACCTATATTCTTATTGTCACTGGCCTAATCGAAAAGGAAGACGCGGCAAAGCCGCGCCCGCGTTTCTAGTTTATAACTCATTTCAAGAGGGCTTCAAACATGATTTTGAAAAAAAAACACTTTCACCTTGATGTGAAAAGGGGAGAAATCTATTTTTTGCCATCAATCTATCGCTAGAGTCTGATTTTGACTGTTGAACTTGAAAAACAGAAATCTTTAGCCACCCGACTATTAAAATCATACAGTTTGATGGTTTTAATAGTTCAATGACCAAAGATTTCTAGCTAGGTTTCGAGTTTAATAGTCGAACTCAGACTCTCAAGCGAAAGTTGAATAGTCAAAAATAGACTAATCCCTACATTCAAATACATTGACTCCATCACATTCACGCGACGACGAGGGAACGAGGAAAGTGGGCGAGTATCGACGAGCCGTCGTGAGTCAGTGACTCGGAATCAGATCCTCTAAAGTCGACCAAAATGACTTGTCTCTGCAGTCGACGTGCATCTGGCCACTCAATCCCTATCGAACGGTGTAGCGAGAAATATCTGCTGTCCCACTCGGCTTGCTGGGCCGACCCAATTCAGCACGACGCACGTAAGAGATGTGGCTGCGGTAATTTTTCTGGCGCGAAGCTTCAATACTTTGGCGCCCGACTCATGTTTTTGGCGTGAGCAGTGTAGGTCATGCAGCGGCGACCGCTGTTCGCTGGTGCTCTCCAGACTGAACTAGTGCCAAAATCTTTACACTCATGTCATCTATTGCTGTGTACTTAAACCATAGTTATTGGGACCGGACCGGAGATCGAACCGACGAGGCCGTCGGTTCACCGGTCCAACCGTTTCGAACCGATTGAACCGCCGGTTCAATTGTTTTGGACCGGACAAATCGAACCGGTCATAAATAGTTTGAACCGGTGTATATATATATATATATATATATATGTATAATTATATATGCTATAATTAATAATTGACGGATGACAAACAACATAAATTTAATTGCACAACTATAAGGTTCATACATATGTATATATAGAATGACATGTTCATAATTCAAAACATCAAGTGCTTGATGACAATAACATAACTTTCGTCTTCATATATAGTCCATACTTCATACATCATAGAAATACAGAAAATATAGAATCACGGCTGAAAGGTCCTAATGGCTAGAGTGGGGGTGAATAGCCTAATAAAAATTTCTACAATAACACTTAACAAAATGGTTAGACAATTATGAGGCGAAGCAAGTGTTGCGCTAGCCTACTCAAAATGCAAGCCACCTACCACAGTTCTAGTTTAGATAGTATCGATTCACACAAGAGGTATGACACTATCCTATGTTAGTGTGCTCTCAAAGGCTAACTAAAGAGCCACACCAACCAAGCAAGCAAGCTCTCACAACTAGTTACACTAAAGAGCTTGTCAACTAGTTTGCAATAATGTAAAGAGAGCGATCAAGATAGTTATACTGCCGTGTAGAGGAGTGAACCAATCAATCATAAGGATGAATAACAATGAAGATCAACCACCTCGGAATCAAAGGATGAACACAATGATTTTTACCGAGGTTCACTTGCTTGCCGGCAAGCTACTTCTCGTTGTGGCGATTCACTCACTTGGAGGTTCACGCGCTAATTGGCTTCACACGCCAAACCCTCAGTAGGGTGCCACACAACCAACACAAGATGATGATCACACAAGCCACGAGCAATCCACTAGAGTACCTTTTGACACTCCGCCGGGGAAAGGTCAAGAACCCCTCACAATCACCACGATCAGAGCCAAAGACAATCACCACTCTCCGCTCAACGATCCTCGCTGCTCCAAGCCGTCTAGGTGGCGGCAACCACCAAGAGTAACAAGCGAAATCCACAGCGAAACACGAACACTAAGTGCCTCTAGATGCAATCACTCAAGCAATGCACTTGGATTCACTCCCAATCTCACTATGATGATAAATCAATGATGGAGATGAGTGAGAGGACTTTGGCTAGGCTCACAAGGTTGCTATGTCAATGAAAATGGCCAAAGATATGAGCCACAGCCGGCCATAGGGCTTAAATAGAAGCCCTCACGAAATAGAGCCGTTGTACTCCTTCACTAGGCACACTGCGCTCTGACTGGACGCTCCGGTCCATTTGACCGGACGCCAGTCCTCAGCGTCCGGTCCACTGATGGACGCCACGTGTCACCAGCTTCAAACGCTGTTCGTCAGATTTCAACGGCTATGAAGCTGACTGGACGTTCCGGCAAAACTAACCGGACGCTGGAGCCTCAGCGTTCGGTCGAGTACAGTAAGGGTCAAAAACCGATTTTCCTTGACCGGACATGTCCGGTCCACCTCGACCGGACACAACTTAGCGTCCGGTGGTAAACCCTAGCCACTGTACTGCCAGTCAGCGCGACCAGACGCAGGCAGTCAGCGTCCGGTGCTTTTGGATCCAGCGTCCGGTCACTTGACCGACGCTGGCATCTCCTATATTTTCACTTCTAACTTCTTCACCCTTGCTCCAATGTGCCAACCACCAAGTGTATCACCTTGTGCACATGTGTTAGCATATTTTTACAAATATTTTCAAGGGTGTTAGCATTCCACTAGATTCTAAATGCATATGCAATGAGTTAGAGCATCTAGTGGCACTTTGATAACCGCATTCCGATACGAGTTTTACTCCTCTTAATAGTACGGCTATCAAACCTAAATGTGATCACACTCTCTAAGTGTCTTGATCACCAAAACAAAATAGCTCTTACACATTATACCTTTGCCTTGAGCTTTTTATTTTTCTCTTTCTTCTTTTTAAGTTTAAGCCCTTGATCATCGCCATGTCATCACCATTGTCATGTCATAATCTTCATTGACTTCTCCACTTGAAGTGTGCTACCTATCTCATGATCACTTGATAAACTAGGTTAGCACTTAGGGTTTCATCAATTCACCAAAACCAAATTAGAGATTTCAATCTCCCCTTTTTGGTAATTGATGACAACCCTTATATAAAGATATGAATTAAAATTCAATTGAATCCATATTGCTTGCCCAAGCATATTTATCAATTGTAAAAGGATATGGACAAGTTTCATGAACCCAAATGGTAGCAATTGCTCCCCCTTCATGTGTGCTAAGAGTTTGGATTAGCTTGCACATATGCTTAGATGGAAAATATAGGAGTCAATGTCTACCAAATGATGCTAAGGTATAAGAGATGGACCTTTGAAGCGTGATACTAATCGGAGTGCACCAATATACCATCCTTAGCATCATGGTTAGCTTAATATCACTTGGAAACATACTTTGAAAGATACGACTTGTAAAGACTTATTTGAAAATGAAAATTATTTAGTAATTTCATTTCATTATTCAATCTTACAACTAACATTCATCACACAAGCATGGATCTTACTTGTGTGCTCAAAATTTTAGTTGATCCCTTTCCTTTTTCATATCTCTCCCCCTATGTCATATATCAAGATATCTATGTTTCTTTTCTATGTTTCTTTTCCCTTTTTCACTATCTTTGTTTCTCTCCCTATCTTTGTTTCTCTCTCTATCTTTGTTTCTCTCTCCCTTATCTTTGTTTCTCTCCCCCTTATCTTTGTTTCTCTCCCCCTTTGTCATCAATGACCACAAAGGTTCTAAATATAGATAGTATTACTTGTAGGGTCGAGATTATCAATGTCAATCAATGGGGCGAGGATCATTTTCCTAAATTTGGTTCAAACTAGAATATATGCCAAAGATATTTAACTCGGTTTGATCCAAGGATAAGTTTCTTCACACCTCCAAATAAGAGTTATCTTGTACCATGTTGAGTTAAACACTTAGAGCTTATTTTCTAGATCAAACACTAGGTTTATAAGCCCATAAACATGTTATATGCTATCACTAGATCAAATCAAGCATAGAAGCAATTGTGATACCATATAAACATCAAATTCATTTGATTTCCATGAATGAGCCTAATAAAATAGAACCATTTGAAAGTCCTAATTAGATTGAAAATATGGCTAGATGCACTAAACATGTCCTTAGCAAGGATGTGTGTCATGCCAATCAACTTTTACCTTGGATTGCTCGAAGGATAGGCATGTCATATGAGTGGGGGTGCATCAACACATATTTGAGAAATCCAATATGTTCAACTCATTCCTTAGCTTGCAAAACCTTTTCTCATCCAATGGCTTGGTGAATATATCAGTAAGTTGATCTTCGGTGCCTACACTCTCAATGCAAATGTTCCCTTTTGTTGATGATCTCTTATGAAATGGTGGCGGACATCAATGTGCTTTGTTCTTGTATGTTGCACCGGATTGTTGGTTAGCTTGATTGCACTCTCATTGTCACATAGCAATATCACTTTCTTGAACTTGATTTTTTCCCACCCAAAATGACCACGACAAGGATAAGAGTAATTTTTTCCCTCCCTCAGCCAGCAAACAACCCTAAAGGACTCATTTTTACCGATGTACATCAATGCCCCTAAGTAGATAAGGTTGTCCTGAGTGCACAGAGGGGTAACTTTGGAAAAAATCAAAAACCCACTGGTTCGTATGGAACCGCCCGGTTCACCGGTTTGATGAAAAACCATCCGGTTCAACCGGTTTATAGCAGTCTGATTGCACAGACGGTCTTTGAACTGAACCGGACCAGTGTAGGCTCTGGTTCGGTCTGTTACCGGTCCGACCGTTAGTCCGGTCCAAATAACTAGGACTTAAACTAGTATTGTTCTGATTTGATTGTTTTTCCATCCTCCCTTATTGGATTGTGCTGGAATTGATCGATTGAAGGAAACCTGATATGGAAGGTTGAAGGAAGGCACCTATTTGGTTGCATCAAATTAAATTTTGCATATTTAAGATGGAAGAAAATATGTGCGTAATGTCATGGTTGTTTCTTTTTATTTATCTATTTAGGGTATATATTTTAGTTGTTCAATTTGCCGTCCAATATCATGCCATCTTTATTTGTTTTCTTGTAGGGAGGGCTTGTTTTCTAGTCTTTTACCTCAAGTTGGCATGGAGTTCACCACTATAGATGAGGCTTGGATGTTTTGGATTAGCTATGGGGGTCAGAAAGGCTTTGAGGTGAGGAAAATGTACACAAACAAAAGAAAGTTAGATGAGAAGGTTAGTTCCTGCATATATGTTTGTGCAAATGAGGGTCATAGAAAGCTAGATAAAAGAGATCATCTAACAAAGTGTCCAAGAGCTGAAACCAGAACCAACTGTCAAGTTCGCATGGGACTTATAATGGACAAGAAAAAAGAAAATTATAAAGTGACTGATCTATTTTTGGAACACAATCATACCCTTCAGCTGCCACAAACCTCACACTTGCTGGCGTCCCAAAGGAAAATTTCAGAGTTACAAGATTTTGAAATTGAGACGGCTGACGATGCAGGAATTGGGCCCAAAGCAGCTCATGAGTTGGCTTGCATCCAAGTTGGTGGCTCAGCTAATCTCAGTTACACTCTTCAAGACCACAAGAACTATTTATGGGGCAAGCGGCAATGAGAGATGGCATATGGTCAAGCAGGAAGCATGCTTATGTATTTTCAGGAAAAAATTGCTGAGAACCCATCATTTCAATATGCACTACAGATGGATCAGGAAGAACAGATTGCATACATATTCCGAGTTGATGCTAAAATACTCACTGACTATGCATATTTTGGTGATGTTGTCAGTTTTGATACTACCTTTGGTATAAACAAGGAGAGTAGGCCTTTTGGCGTATTTGTTGGGTTCAACCATTTTAGAGAAACAGTGGTTTTTGGTGCTGTTCTCATGTATGATGAGACATTTGAATCCTTCAAGTGGCTATTTGAGACCTTCCTGAGAGCCCATAATGGCAAAAAATATATATATCAGATTTCTCTAATTGTATCCATCGTAAAAGTTTCAATTGTGTTTAACTATTTGATTCTCTTTAATCTGAAGGAGCAAGAAACTATACAAGTGACGGGCGATGATGGCGCAGCAGTACAAATGTCATCTTTGTTCGAGGAAGGGATTTTTGAACAATACATGGCCATTAATACCTTTTCTGAACTATTGACGGTAATATTTCAAAGTAACAAACCTTTTCTTTAAACCATACATGGCTATGATGCTGAACTATTGTTCTTTTATTTTTAGGGATCAATGACATATGGTGTTATTGGTGAATTCTAGTAGTACAGATCATGTATGGAATATATGGCTCACCAAAAGCAATGTCATCATGTTCATATATTTTATGGTTCTATATTTCAAGTGTAATGTTCAGCAGTCTGCTAGCAGCTTTTGTGACAATGTTGTTTCAAGGTGTATGACATATTGGGTTCACTGAAAAACAGTTCAGTTGTATTTGATTATTTGGTTCTCTTTTATCTGAAGGAACTAAGAAAATATACAAGTTGCATTCCATGATGATGTAGCAGCACCAAATATGGTGTTATCGCTGACTTCTAATTGTACAGATCATGTAGTCTCTGCATCATGGAACATGGATCATCAGCCTCCTTTGAATCTTGTGCAGATATTCAGCAATAATGTCATATGCACTTGAAACTATATGTAGCCTCTGAAGTTTCAATTCCCAGCAATAGCTTTTGTGCATTGCATCGGCAATAGTATTATAGAACAATTTATAATACAATGGGAAGCTTGCTCACACTTGCACAACGACAATCTTTACAATTTCATGGCAATAGTCACAATTTACATAGGTTGCTAGCACTTGTAGAATTTACAGTAATAGGAACTCAGTTTACAATATTACTGGGAACACAGTTTATCCCCAATCAGTGACCACCAGTGTGCCTGGCCATGGAGTGGCATCGCCTGCAGCCCCGATGCCGATTGATGCGGTGGCAGGGAGGAACTTTCGGCATGGTGAGGAGCGCCGCCGATGCGACCGGCTACGGGACGATGACGATGCTCGGTGGCGCGGAGGGGAGCGCCGGCGAGATGGAGAAGCAGCTCACACGTGAGATAGAGATCCATGACAATTTTGGATCCCTCACTTTGTCTGAACTTTTCAGTGCTTGCCACATTTGCGGATTGAATATTTCCTGAAGTTAAAACAGAATGGAAATTGTCTATGACATGGTATAATTTAGAGTAGACAAGACCTTTCTCAGCACCAGGTTGTAGTGCAAGATCAAGAAAAAGTTGGATTATAATAATGAGGTAAATAACTATGCATAGAACCATAACTGATATGCAGGGTATAGCAGAACAAGACATTTTATAGCTATGTGCAGTTTGTGAAACTACATATGGATGGAGGTTTATATAATGCCCATAATAGTCATCTGAATACAGCAACTTCGTGGTGAATTTATCATAACAGTGAATTCATATTTTTTTCTGAATATGTTGAAAACACTAGTTTCTAGCATGCCATTTCATAGCGTTCATGCACTTATAAGTTTAGCCCAACAGAAACATGTAGCTGTTTCCAAATGCATCTCAGAAGACCCGCAAGCACACCAATGTCATACCACGGAGCACGGAGCTCAGCATCTTCAAGGCCGATCCAAGCAACCTCTCCTGTTGAACCGAGCGGACACGCACAGGGCAACGAGCGCCTCCACGACTCCATTCCGTATCGCGATCCCTGCATTCTTTGAACCCTCGCCGGAGCTGCACAGGCCGCGCAACTCATCAAGCAGAGAGACGAGTCCGTCGAGATCCTGCTCCGACCCGCCGCTGGCACTGTGAAAGGCCTTCAGCTTGTCCAGAACCTGCACCACCGGGCTCACCTCCGCCGCGGTGGCCTCTCCTGGCACGCGCTTAATGGTCCCTGGATGAAGCAGTGAGGGGCTAGGTGAAGATTGCAAGAGTGCAGAGAACGTCGAGGCGCGGATCTGACGAAGAGTGGTTACCGGAGAGATCGGCACGTACGTGTGCACCATGTCCATCACAGCCGCTGCAGGAGCCCCACCGCCCCGTTGCCGTCGAGGAGGTGGTACTGAAGGAAGGCCTCGCCGTCGGGCGTCTCGAACCTCCCCTTGTCCTCCCTCCACACGATGCTTTCTGTCTCCGGCGGAGGGGCCTCCATGGTCCGCTGGGCCGCGCCGCCCTCCTCCTCCTTCGCCATCACCGGGTGCTAGCCAACGGAGGCGCGACTCGCAGCAGGGGAGTCCGCAACGGCGACGGAGGGGCAACTCACGTAGGGGAACAGGGAGTCGAGTGGCTAGGCTAAAATGGGCCGGCCTGTAGGCCTATTAAATTGGTTAGGTTCATTACTTTTAGAGTCTCACAGTTGGATCTAAAACAAACGGCTGCGATGATCAACTGCAGAGTACAGTTCAGTTGGCCAACTGTAGACGATCTCGTTCCGGTGACTCATAGTCGTGTGTGGATGTTTCTCTCTCTCTCCAAATTACAAAGAACAACGCAGAGCGTCCGTGCGTCATGGTCGTGGTTGGGGGAAACCAATCAGTAGCAGGCTTCCATTGGGCCTTGCTTAATTTGTTTTGAATGGGCTTTAGTAAATTTGTCTTGGGCCTTGCAAGATGCAACCCCTCTTCCTCATTTTCACACTTCTCGTCTCCTCTACGGTCAATCGGGTGATCTGAAGGAGGCGGCGGCGGCACTCCGAGCTTTCACGATATGGCGATGCGGTTGGCACCGGCCGCCGCGTTCGTGCGGCGCCTGGTTCCGGCGCGCCCACCAGTACCCGTACTGGCGGCGGCATCTACGGCGGAGGCGGAGGCGGTGACGTGCGGGCGCGGGGACAAGAAAACCAAGCGCGGGAAGCGGTTCAAGGGCTCCTACGGCAACGCACGGCCCAAGCGGGAGAAGAAGATTGAGCGCATCAAGGACCGCGTCGAGGTGCCCCGCTCCACACCCTGGCCCCTCCCCTTCAAGCTTATCTGAGTGGGGACTCCCAGGCCCCCCTCCCCCTCGGTTCGCGAGAGTACCTAGGGTTTACTGTAACAGTTGCTGCTACTTCGCTGTTTCCAGTTAGCTGCACGCCTGCACGGGCGTGTGTTTGCTTTGTTTTTAATTGTTTCTCAATTGTGTGGTGTCAGATATGTACTGTCGAACTGCTGTGGTTCAACTTTGACCAATGCAATATCCTTTTGGATGGAAGTGAAATAATGTTTCTGTTCCATCCTTCTGTTAGTGTATGCATAATTGGAAAATAAATTGACCCTTTACTCATCAGCAGTTAATGATGTTCTCCACGCCTGTTAATAGAGTTGTTGAAGGATACCAGCTTAGGTTGGATCCTCTCTTTGTTGTTCTACTGTCTTCACTTAGTTCAGTCACATGCCATTCATAATGAAATGGCAAAAACTGCCAAGTATATATTTCTAAGATGACAAAATCCAAATTATTGGTGTCTTGAATTTCAAGGTGTTCAAGGTACATGTGCTTGTACTGTAATTTCTTTGTAAAATTATAACTTACTGAATGAACATCTTATTTGTATGTCCTGTGTTACAGGGTTACTATCCAAGCAAAACGAAATCCTCTTCCTCCCCAACTCTTCTCACTTATTTCCCTTCTGCTGTTCTTCAAAGCGTCCCAAATTCTCTTATATTTTTATCATTTGCTCGCTCTGAATCCCAGAATTCATCCAATCGAAGCTGGGATACAAGGGTTTATTAAATATGCATACCTTCTTCCACTGAAACATCCATTCTCTGCCCCCTCAAGTAGCTAAACTCTTCCTAAATAATGTTGTAAAACAATCCTGTCTGACAGAGACAAGATCTTTACCAGTGCTTTGTGGACTGTATTGTTCAACCTCCTTGGCACTAAACTGCAGCTCAGTACTGCTTATCGTTCCCAAACCAATAACCCAATAGCCAGACTGAGTGTATCAATCATTTATTCCTTGTGCCTATGGAGTTTTTGCACACAACATTTCATTTCACGTGGCACTTTGGCGTTCACTTTCAAGGTATTATTTGGTTTTGAACTGCCACAAGGGTATGTTCCTATTTTGTCTGAAAGCACACATAGGTGACTTCTGAAATACTACAGGAACGAAAACCGTTTCCAGATTTGCTGTTAAGGGCTCAAAACAAGTTGAAACTATGTGCTATTGAGAACATGTCTGATTTTCACTTCCTAGTTGGAGAAAAGATTTAACTCAAGCTTCAGTCTTATGCTCGACCCTTGGTTGGCCACCGTCCATTCCCCAATTTGGCACTATTGTACGTGGCCCCCTTCACCATATTCAAATTATCAAATGCGTTGGACCTTCTACTTACAAATGTGGGCTTAGCCTTGTCGCACTAACATACATGGAACAACAGCCTGTTACGCTTGGCAGGCTGGCCTGCTGGCCTGACAAGGCCGTTACCTAGCTTCCGATACCCATCATCATCCTTTCTGTTCCTCCTTTCCCGAGCTGTTGTTTAGCCAATGTGTAAATGCTACAGAAATGCCAATTGCATAGTTTTTGAGGTATTCGGCCAATTAAATGGGATGCCTTATACTCGATCTTGGCAAGCCTCAGCTTTTATTCTCAGCCTTAGCGGGACTGCGTGTTTTTGCTTCTAGGTGGTGACCAGCACGTGTAGGCGGCAAACTAGCATTGTTGAGAGATCAAGCTCAGCCACATATGCGAGAAAAAATAGTATGTGGCTACGAAGAATTGCACGCACATGGCCTGTCCTGTTTGTAAGCCCTTTAGGGCATGATTGGTTGCTTGCGTTAACCCAAGACTGTATTGGGTCCAAGCCAAGTTAGCCCAACCCAGTATAAATGTATGCAATTAGTTGGTGTTTGATTGCCCTGCATGGAGTTGCATTTGGTAAGATTATGTTTGATTGGCTGAATTGTATTGCATGAGGTCATCTCCTTGTTCTTGTGGTGAGATTAAAATATAATCACTTCCACCTTCCCACCTCCATCTTAGTTCACACCACCTCGTCTTCATTGTCGCTTCCTCGATGCCCATCCATCTGTGCTGTCATCCTACCCGTACCTCGCCGGCTCGCCACACACTGGTGTTGTCAGTGTGGCCACGTCCCACAAGACGGAGGCCCCCGTGTCCTATGTTGGGATGCGGTGGGATCCTACTACTCCTGCTCAGGGGCAACAGCGAGATCCCTATGATCCGCCTCCACATTTACGATGTTGATGAGGTCGACCTGGACCTCAACCGTGTCAAGGGCCATGGGGGCTCGCTACCTGTGGTTCCCAGATCTGCGGTGGCCACGATGTGTTAGGAAGTGTCAAGGTGGCGTGGTGGGTGCCAGGAGGGGTGGCGAAGGGAGGGGGCACTTGGGAACACGGTGGAGGTCAGCCATGGTAAGTGACCTGGGAGGCTGGGAGTCTGGGACGATGTAAGCAGTGGAAATGGGGACATAAGGGCACTTCAACCTTGTGGACCCATGGTTTGTGCAAGATTACACAAGCTAGCACAATCAATTTTGGCATGATCCATGATGCAGGTTTGGAGCCTGCTTTTGCACTCCCTAAGGGCCCGTTCGGTTTCCAGGGACCTGTTACCTGGAACTGATTCCTGGCTGGATTGCTTGCCTAATTTATATAACCTTTGACCTGCTGGAACGATTCCTGGGTGGATTCCGGGCTAACCGAACAGGCCCTAAGCCTGCTTAAGGCCCAATTTGAGTAACCAAATATTACAAGCTTACCACTGGTTAGGCCCTAATGAAAGCAACCAATTACAACCTTAGGGTTCCTCTCTTCCATTTTCCACCCGCAACCACTCCTCATCGTCCAGCCGCCGCCGCTGCCACTGGTTTGTTGTCCATTGCATGCCAGCACAGCTGCTCGTGTGCGACCTGGATCCTCACTCCTCAGTGAGCCGTGCAGTCTAGCTCTCCTCCGCCTCTTTTCTTCGGCTGTTTACCATTCGTCCAGCTCTCATCTCCAATCTACCCAGATCCGAGACTCGAGCTCCAGGTATTTTTTTTCATCCTCCTCTTGTAGACTCTAGTGCTTGGTGTGTTGTGCTCTGTGTCGTGCTGCTCCATGAATGTTTGTGCTAATTCTCTATTGATTATCTTCATTGTAGCAACTAGTTTGCTTTCTACCTTGTGTGCATTCTGTGCTGGCCTATGCTTATGTGCTCTGCTCTGCTCAGTTTGTAGTGGTTGTGTGCTATCAGACAAATCATTTTGTGGTGAGATTAGAGCTGGCGCTGAATTGTTATGGCAATTATTGATATGAATCGTTGGTTAATGAATTTGAGGACAATGAAAGATTGAAGTAGAAATCCTAATAGTTATGCCCCATATCTCATAATCAGTTTCTCACTTCAAAATATGGTATGAAACATGCCATCTATAGTTATATGTTTGCGCATATGCTTGAAGTTCTTGATGCTACCATGCTATATTACAAACTGTGTAGTTGCTTTCTACACATCCTAAACATTAAACAATGAGTGACCAACCATTTCGCGTTTAGTACTTTAGTGTCTTGGTGAATGCATCTAGTTTGCTCTGCTGCCCCCAGTTTGTAGCATGTAGCTCTTCTATTTCTTGCTGGAATTCGTCAAGTGTAAAATACACCGGTGGTCCTCGAACTTCTTCTGTGGTTCACTTAGGTACATGAACTCTCAAATTGAATTGCCATGTTTCTACATTTTTCAAGTGGTTCACTTGAGGTCCATTGGTGCCTATTCAGTGTCTCCCCCTTTTGCAGTTTTAGGTGATTTAGGTGAGTTTGGGAAGAGACCTCAATATGATTATATTTTGGCTTGATCAGGGGTTATATTGAAGCACAATATATTTCCTATTATATACTTGATGTGTAGAAATAGTTGCATGTGGTATAAGTGTCGTATGTCTTGGATTGACTAATGTATATGTTTATGCATGGGGTTTGTGCAATTGTTTTTGCAAATAGACTTTTTTCATGAATTGAGAATATTTGGAATATCATGAAGCAGTTAGCATATCAATAAGAACTGCTTACGTTTTGTTGTATAGTTGGGCATTTTAGAATGGAAGATGTAGAATTGTTCCCTGGTTTTTATGTAGATGGATTGTTTACTATGCTTTGAGGCACTGTTAATAAAAATGGGGGAGTTTGGAAAAATGGTGGGGCGCCTTTGGTGTCCCAGCATAGCAGGTCCCAAGCCCTGGTAAAGGAGGAGGGTTGTGTTAGGCGTGGCGAGCCAATGTAAAAACTTAGCCACTTAAATGGAGATGAAACCCGAAAGAAAATCGTTGGGGCGTAACCCTCTTAGCGACGCGCCATATCGGAACCCGGGTATGGTGTTAAATGGGCAAGGGCCGAGTCGTCACCCCCGTGACGCGCCGTGTCGTGATCTGGGCATGGTGTCAAGTAACCAAGGATCGGGTCGTCGCTTCCTTAGTGGCGCGCTACATCGGCGTCCGGGTGTAGTGAAAAATGAGCAAGGGTCTTCGCATCAGAGTCGACGGGTGCGAAGGGTAAGGAAGCTAGTCGAACCAACTAGGATCCGTTTAGGTAGTTGGAATGTAGGGTCACTTACAGGTAAGTTAAGAGAATTAGTTGATACCGCGACTAGGAGGCGTGTAAATATATTATGCGTTCAAGAGACTAAATGGAAGGGTTAGAAGGCGAAGGAGGTGGACAATACAGGTTTCAAGCTTTGGTATACAGGGACAGTCGCGAATAGAAATGGAGTAGGAGTTTTGATTGATAAGAGCCTCAAGAATGGTGTGGTGGGAGTGAGAAGGCAAGGAGATAGGATTATCTTAGTCAAGCTTGTCGTTGGTGATATGGTCTTAAACGTAATTAGTGCGTATGCCCCCCAAGTAGGCCTCGACGAGAGTGCTAAGAGACAGTTCTGGGAAGACTTAGATGGCCTGGTTAGAGCTATACCTAGTAGTGAGAAGCTTTTTATAGGAGGAGATCTTAATGGGCATGTAGGTACTACAAGCGCAGGTTTCGAGACAGTTCATGGAGGTTTTGGGTATGGTAGTAGGAATCAGGAGGGGGAGGAAGCTCTAGACTTCGCGGTAGCTTTTGACCTGATGATAGCCAACACTTTCTTTAGAAAGAGAGAATCTCATCTAGTGACCTTCAGTAGCGGACAACACTGTAGTCAGATTGACTTTGTCCTTGCAAGAAGAAAGGACAAACGAGCATGCTTGGATTGCAAGGTGATACCAGGGGAGTGTTGTTTCTCAACATAAGCTTTTGGTGGCAGATTTTCGTTTTCAGATGCGTGCCCGTAGGGATAAACAAGCTAAGATTGAAAGAACAAAGTGGTGGAAACTGAAAGGGGAGATGTCAGAGGTATTTAGGGAAAGGGTTATCAAAGGGGGCTCTTGAAAGGAAGAAGACGACATAAACAATATGTGGGACAAGATGGTAACCAACATTCGGAAGATAGCCTCAGAGGTGTGTGGAGTAACCAAAGGAAGGGGACGTGAGGCTAAAGATACTTGGTGGTGGAACGAGGAAGTCCAAAGGGCTATTAAAGAGAAGAAAGAATGCTATAGACGCTTGTACCATGACAGGAGTGTGGACAACATAGAGAAGTATAAGGTGGCAAAGAAGACTGCAAAGCGAGCTGTAAGTGTGGCAAAGGGTAGAGCGTACGAGGATCTTTACCAACATTTGAGTACGAAGGAAGGAGAGAAGGACATTTATAGGATGGCTAGGGTTCGTGAGAGAAAGACACGGGACTTCAACCAAGTTAAGTGCATTAAGGATGAAAGGGAGTATCTCTTGGTAAAGGAGGATGAGATCCGACATCGATGGCAAGAGTATTTTGACAAATTGTTCAATGGTGAGAATATGGACATAACCTTTCAGTTGGATGACTCTTTTGATGACACCAATAGGCGCTTTGTGCGGAGAATCCAAGAATCTGAGGTCAGAGAGGCGTTGAAAAGGATGAAAGGAGGTAAGGCGATGGGACCGGATGGTATCCCAATCGAGGTGTGGAGATGCCTCGGGGACATAGCTATAGTATGGTTAACCAAGCTGTTCAACCATATTTTTCGATCGAACAAGATGCCTGATGAGTGGAGAAGAAGTATATTGGTACCGATCTACAAGAATAAAGGGGATATTCAAAGTTGTACAAATTACCGAGGAATTAAGTTGATGAGCCATACTATGAAGCTATGGGAGAGAGTTATCGAGCATCACTTGAGAGCAATAACGCGGGTCTCTATGAACCAATTTGGTTTCATGCCCGGAAGGTCAACCATGGAAGCCATTTTCTTAATAAGACAAGTTATGGAGCGGTATAGGGAGAAGAAGAAGGACCTACACATGGTTTTTATTGACTTGGAGAAGGCTTATGATAAAATACCAAGGAATGTTATGTGGTGGGCGTTGGACAAACATAAAGTCCCAATGAAGTACGTCGGGCTCATTAAGGACATGTACAGCAATGTTGTGACTAGAGTTCGAACAAGTGATGGAGACACGGATGACTTCCCAATTAGGATAGGACTACATCAAGGGTCAGCTTTGAGCCCTTATTTGTTTGCTTTAGTGATGGATGAGGTCACAAGGGACATACAAGGGGACATCCCTTGGTGTATGCTTTTCGCGGACGATGTAGTGCTAGTTGATGAAAGCCGGACAGGAGTGAATCAGAAACTGGAGTTATGGCGGGAGACTTTGGAGTCCAAAGGTTTTAGACTTAGTAGAACTAAAACTGAGTATATGAGATGTGACTTCGGCACTACTACTCGGGAGGAGGAAGATGTTAGTTTGGAAGGTCAAGTAGTGCCTAGGAAGGATACCTTTCGATATTTAGGATCAATGCTACAGAGGGACGAGGATATTGATGAAGATGTTAGCCATAGAATCAAAGCAGGGTGGATGAAGTGGCGGCAAGCGTCTGGTGTCCTATGTGACAAAAGGGTACCACAGAAGCTAAAAGGCAAGTTTTATAGGACGGCGATTAGACCTGCTATGTTGTATGGTGCAGAATGTTGGCCTACGAAAAGACGACATATTCAACAGCTAAGTGTCGCGGAAATGCGTATGTTGCGTTGGATTTGCGGTCATACAAGAAGGGATCGAGTTCGGAACGATGATATATGTGAGAGATTAGGGGTAGCGCCAATTGAAGAAAAGCTTGTCCAACACCGGTTGAGATGGTTTGGACATGTGCAACGGAGACCTCCAGATGCACCGGTGCGTAGTGGAATCCTAAGTCAGGATAGTAACGTGAAGAGAGGCAGAGGAAGACCGAAGTTGACTTGGGTAGAGGCAATAAAAGGAGACTTGAAAGGATAGAATATACCCAAAGACTTAGCCTTAGATAGGAGTGCTTGGAAGACAGCTATTCACGTGCCTGAACCTTGATTGCTTCTGTTGGGTTTCAACTCTAGCCTACCCCAACTTGTTT
This sequence comes from Miscanthus floridulus, assembly GCF_019320115.1. Classification (NCBI taxonomy): domain Eukaryota; kingdom Viridiplantae; phylum Streptophyta; class Magnoliopsida; order Poales; family Poaceae; genus Miscanthus; species Miscanthus floridulus. The sequence goes on along the minus strand of NC_089583.1, from coordinate 94,538,279 downwards.
GGGACTTAAAGGCTTTGTTGTTGTTGGAAAAATGAAGAGAGATGTACAGTTCTCGAATCTTCCGTGTTTTGGTGATCTGGTTGTTTGGTTTGGTGCAAGTTCATATGTGGAGTGGAGGATGAGGGTCTTAGCAATGAAGTTGGCATGAGTCAAGATGTACAGGCAGCTTGCTCGGGGTTTACATATTGCATGGAGGTGGTGGTTGGCTGCACCTTGCCTAACTAAAAGGTTGCCTGGCGAAGATTTTTGATAAAAAAAAGCAAACAAACTTGCCCTTCAATCTTAGTTTTATTAAATTGGAATAAATGTAAATTCCCAATATATTTCTTGAAATGGAAAGTTTGCATTATGCATTACTACAAGATGGATTCATGCGCAATTAAGGCTTTCTGAACTTTTACCAGTATCAACAACAACAACAACAACAACAACAACAACAACAAAGCCTTTAACTTTTACCAGTATATGTAAACAAACTTCTATACTGGGCAGTTGAAAATAACATTGATAGATCATCTTCAATAACATTATCAGGTTAATTTTGCTTTCTTGCTATATGGTTGGTAAAACACAACTGATGACGACCATGCTTTGCTGTTTTTGGATAGTGACTAACACACTTAGAAAAAAAACTATATGTTTGCAGTAGGTGGTACATGCTATTTATGCAAATGAAAGTTCCTTTTTAGGAATGTTAAACAGAGTTCTGGAGTTTAGGATTTCTTTTGGGTATCTTTTGTGATGCATTCATATTATTAGTAAAGGTATATGTTGCAGTACAATATATTTATATTTCTTTGTTTGGAAGAGTTTTTTGCATGCCAATATTTTATTAAAGATTTCCCAACTCAATTCATAATCAGTTCATTATTTCTTCATGCCACCAAATCTGATCGAAATTGTTTGTATGGCAGGAAACATGAGGCAATCAAGCTGCCTTAGAACTGCTTATGAATCCTGTAACAATATAAGACTAGGTTATTCCAATTATCAATCAAGAATTCTTCCACAGGACTTGATAAATGAGCTGCCAGAAGCTTGCATAGCTGAAATATTCAGGCATGTGGAAAACCCAGAAGATCGGCAGTCATGTGCCTCTGTCTGTTGGAGATGGGCCAACGTATTGGTCTCTCAGCGGCCAAACTTTTGGGGCCCCTTCAGTGTTCATCAAGCCGTTCACCCTTGCCTGCATCTGTCTAACGTTTATGACGTCAAGCTTGCAGCGGCTGTTGTTGACATATGCGCAAGGGATGTGGTGACTGATCTTGATCTTCATTGTGCACCATGTGGGGCTGTTGTTGATGGAGTTCCACGGCTCACTGATAGTGCTATCCGTTTTGTAACCAGTGCATGCCGCAATCTGAAGTCAGTTTGTCTCGTTGACTGTCTCTCTCTCACGGATAAAGCTGCCAGGATCATTGCTTCAAACTGCCCTGCATTAGAAAATCTCGTTATGTTACAGTCTTCAATCAGTGATGATGGTCTTTCTCAGGTTGCTAAGCAATGCAGAAACCTGAAGTTCCTCCGTATCGAAGGGTGCTTGTCCATAACTGAGGCATCTCTAAGAGCCCTTGTGCAGTATGCCAAGAGACTTGAGTCTCTTACTCTGGGAAGCTGCCCTCAAATTGGGCAAGATGCCATCTTGTCTTTACTGATGAACCAACCTTATCTGGACAAGCTTGAGCTCAAGGGCATGATGACTGGAGAATCACATATAAATTTTGCTAGACAATCATCAGCCCTCCATCAATTATGCTTATTTCGCCAGCTCTCTAGCCTCATCCTGGTGAAATGCCCAGGTTTACGGAACCTAGGCATGCTTAACTTTGCTAGAATTCACTTTCGATTGCTACGACATTTGGTAATTGATGACTGCAGGGGAGTGACAGAACTTGGCTTGAAGTGGCTGTTGGGCAATGCCATGAATCCCACTAAGCTTAAGACCATTAAACTTGTCAGGTTCCTATTTTTTACATATAAAGCTGCAATAGAAGTTATGTCCTTGATCAGCAGTACAATTGAATCAATGATTATGGATTCATGTGATTTTGGCATGATAATGCCACACTATCTTGATGAAGCTGTGGCCTGTGAGTGTCCCAAGCTGAAGGTGATCAGTATGGAGCACTGTGAGAGAACTATGGAGCTGCTCTTATTATGGGTCAACATGGTGTGTCGTGGGCTTAAGGAGCTTAGGCTCGTTGGCTTTCCAGCACGTGGTCAGGCTTCTCATATGGAACTCATTTTAAGTGGCATCCTGCACAGCAATGGGATCACAAAGGTTGAACTGCAATCCTACCATTTGACAGACAGGCATGTTTGCATTGTAGCTCAATCATGCCAGGGAGCTCTGCAGGAACTTATATTGGGTGAATGCCCGAACATCCGGGGCAACTTTGTCGTGTGTCTCAGAGAGTCTTGCCCCAATCTAATCAAGTTGACCTTGAATCATATTCAAATCAGCGATGTCCAAATCAGGATTCTTATGCTTGTAGGATTTCACCAACTTGAGGAGTTTAGTTTAATGGAGTGCCCCTTGATCACTGATAGGTTACTAGCTATCTTACATGCATCAACCTTGCCCAACCTGAAGAGAATCAATTTGTCAGGTTGCCCTAATGTCACCCAGGAGGCTGTTGCCATTTACCAGCGTCGCTGGGAAATCGAGTACTAAGGGAGCTGAACCTCCAGAAGAAAAATAAACTTGGCTGTGTGCTTCTGTTTGCAGCTAAATCTGGTAGGGTCATCGTAAACTTTGATTTCACCTTTGAAACTTTTGTCGTCTTGTGGAACCGAAGTATGTGGTATCGTCCTTGACAATGTCGGTCCTGTTGCTGCTTATGTTCACAGCTCCTCTGAGCTGCTGTGCTGCTTTTGTTTTCCGGTTTATATTTCTGGAGCATAAGGTGCTGGACTGCTTGTTCTGTTTGCCAAAAGATGCAAAAGTGTAGCCCAGATTTTGCATCTATGAACCTGTGACTGCTCACAGCAGAGGTGCTCGACAGCCCGTGCTTATTTTTTTGTTCTGATGATTGGCAACACCATCTATAATTTAATTTCATTTGTGTGGCAAGTCGAGATGAGAACACGGCGGAAAATGCCCATTGTATCTGGTTTCAATGACAAGTCTATTCTCAGGTAGTGAGATCATGCTAGCCTCAGCGATCAGGTAATGTGCAGGCAGTTGACGGGGCTTTGACCTCGACGCGGCGGCTACATCAGACGATTAGCTTATTACCTGATCGCTGAGAATGGACCTTAGCTTTAGCCATTACCTGTCGTTGAAATGCTCCTCAAATGGTGTCATGCTCTTGGATCTAATGCCTATCCATCAGGCTGCCGTCAGGTAATGGATCCTATGACGATGAGCAGTGCCTGATCATGACAAGCGAGCGACCAGAAAGCTCTTGGCTTAGCTATCTACTAGCTAGTACAAGTAGTAATCTCTGTGATCCTCGGAGCAAGCAAAGCATAGAAAAGCTCCATGACCCTTGATCATGGCGCTGTGCCGGAGTCACCGGTTTCGACGAATCACAGCATATTTGTTCAGCCTTCAGCGTCGGTCATGGGGGGTTCAGGTACAGGGTACAGGCAGCACTGTTCAGTGTTCGCCATGATCGTCCTCTTCCCTCCCTGAAGGCTTGGCGTTCTCGAGTGATGGCGATGAGATCACGGACGAGTCAACAGCAGATTGTCCCCGTCGATCCGCCTGTGCGGAGCGGAGCCCGCGTTGACTGTTGCTGTTCATCCCAGGGCTTGTCCTGGTCGAAGAAACCATATATATCTACGCTGCTTGTCCGAAAGGATCACGACGTCCGTCCACCACAGACAAAAGAAACAAAGAAAAAGGAAAAGTCTTCCTCTTCACGCAGTAAAAAAGGATCGGTCGGTCTCGATCGTTTACCTGCCTTACTTAGCAGCAGATTTACATTGCCAATTCACCGTGCAGACAAGCACGGTGGCGGTTGTCAGTTTATATTCTTCTCTACCAATATATGCCCAGCAAATCTACTCATCGGTTTTTCTTTTTTTTTTTTAAAAAAAAACAGAGACAGGCCGCAGTACTTGTTGCAGTAACAACACATGGCGGCATGTATGAAACTATGTATGTATGAATTATGATGATATACGTATCTCGCCAGCCATACGGTTCAGTGAAGAAGCCAGTCGGGGACCGGAGATATTCGGTAGCCATTGGCCCTTCCGCCCTTGTCGATTCCGCGCCCGCGCTCGCGGCGGCCGTCGATCCATCCATCGATCGAGAGAGGGCCAGGGCCCATGCCGAAGGCACTGTAGCGGTAGTACGTGTCGCTGGCCGTGGCCGATTCCTCGCCTCTCGTTCGTTCGCTGGCCACCCGCTGCGGCGCTACCTGCCCGTCTCGTCCCGGCCGGCCATATGCCTCGCGTGATATCACCAGCAGTCCAGCACCACGCGGCCAGCCGATGCCGATAGATCGGCGCGCTGTAGCGTAGCGTAGCAGGAGGGCCCCCGTGAACAGTCTCCACGCCGTGCGGCAGCATTCATGTCGGGTAGGTTCTTGTTCGCCGCTATCTATCGGCTCCGGTCGAGTTTCGTTTAGACGCCGTTTAGTTCCACTTTATTTTGCAATTTTTTTAAGATTTTTCGTCACATCGAATCTTTGACGCATGCATAAAGCATTAAATATATATAAAAAATAAAACTAATTACATCAGTTTAGACGAAATTCACTGAGACGAATCTTTTAAGCCTAATTAGATTATGATTGAACACTAATTGCCTAAATAACAGCGAAAATGCTACAGGTATCATTTCACTAAAAATTTTGTAAACTAAACCGGGCCTTATTTGCCCGACGAAAAGTCGAAAACGATGGGATAAGTACTAAGTCGATAAAGTTTGGATGAGCACGAGCTCATCCGATCAGCGCCGGCCGGAAGACGTACATGCCCTGTCCAAACTTAAATTCGTCTTACACAATTAAAGCCACGTTCAAACGTAGACCCTAAACTACATACGGTCTATTCGCTTGGTCGTAAACGATCGTAAATTTTTAGTCAGAATAGTATTTTTCTCTCACATCAAACCAGTCAGCAATAATAATCCACGATGTATACGATCGTTTTAGCCTAGCCTATATAAAGACCCGGCCCGGCACTGAACAAATTCTTAGCTGTCTAATGAAACGACAGGGAAATCCAGACCCACATGAACAGAAAACCTGTAGCCTCTACGCGCGTACTTAGCCCACCCAGTCCGACGTTGCACCTGAACGTAATTTCCTATGCATTGAGTCCATTTGCAAACTGCGGCGAAAGGCCTTTCTATCTGTGTGCCCTTGTCAGTCAGTCCACGATAGGTAACTTATCAAGACACGAAAATCTGAGGGGCCATCATCGATGGCATAATACTCAACTTGATAAGATAGTAACCGGGAAGGGATCAACGAGAGCCAACTAGCCGGTCAGGGACTCGGAAGGGCGGTGTCAGACTTTGCTGCCGAACGGAGCGAGCGATCACACACACACGGTCCAAGCAAAAGTCGCCAGCGGCACCGGAAAAGGAGGACACCTGGATGACATGTGCAGGAGGCTGATAACCGTCCTGTTCGTTTGGCTGATAAGCCATGATTGAAAGTATCGTTGATTGATTTATTATGAGAGAAAAATACTGTTCGTTGCGTGGAAAAATACGGTGGGAACAGGGCTGGCTTGCCTTGCGCCTCCCAGTCCAACTCAACCGCGCCATCTGCTTGCTGTCTTTGTTTGGGCGCAGGCGCGTCACTGAAAATGAGACCTGGGCGCTTTCGTGTCTATATAGGTGCCGTCAACGTAGACTAGCCAGTAGCCACAGTACGTGTAACGCGGACCACGCATCGTACTGAGCATAAAATGGTGATATGTGTATGGTACTCCGGAGCCCAAAATGTACTTCGCCGGTGGTGATTGCTGCAAACGTTGACAAGTTCGATCGGCGACGCCGTTTGAGAGCCGTATGCTAGCTCTTGAGTCTTGAGCAGCGAGGGTTCGGTTCCGCAGAATCGAAACAGCAGCTAGCGCCCGCGGAATCGAAACAACCTGGTGACACCACTCGCCCTGCAACCCCCGCCGGCCGCGGCCAAATTCAGCCGCGCGTCGTTAACCGCGCCACCACCACGACGGAACCCCCCGCGCTCCCCGAGGGGCGAGGGTTTGGCGGCCGGCAGGTAGCTAGCCTAGCCTGGCACGGGGACGCGCCGCCACTGCACGCCCGACACGTCCCTTCCTGCCCATCTTCCCAACCAACCAGCCAGCCAACCCCGCGCACGCAAGCGCAACGCAGCGCAGGAACGCGACGCCACGCGGGCAGTTTTTTAACCTTATCCCGCCCCGCCCCGCCGCGCCCGTACGCACGTCTCCCTCCGCACCAACCGGGTCGGCGCCAGCGGCACGCCCTGGCCCGCCCCACCCGCGCGCGGCGCCGTAACAAGCACCACCACTTGCTCGCACACGCACCGCGGCACCGGTAAAAATCGCGGCCGCCGTCGGCATGCGAGCTGGCGCTGGCTCTGGCTCCGTCGTTGGTGTAGGGTTTTGGTTACACATTCTAAAATTTATAGTACACATGTATGAAGTATTAAAAGTAGATTAATTATAGAATTAATTGTACAGATTGAGAATAATTTACGAGACGAATTTATTAGACCTAATTAGACTCATGTTTAGTCTTTCTAATTAGTATCTAAATATCCGATGTGACATCTACTAAATTTTAGTTCTTGAATTCGAACACCTCAAGTCCCTGTCATATCAAATGTTGGACGAATACATGGAGTATTAAAAGTAGACTAATTATAAAATTAATTGCACAAATTAAGACTAATTTATAAGATGAATCTATTAAGCTTCATTAGACTCGTGTTTAGTCTTTCGACGATCCGAACACCCCCGAGGGATAGGGATCGGGAGCGAATTCCCGGCCTCTGTCTGCCCCACGACAGCGACGCGGGCGGGGCCGCGCGGCACAGCGCTCGCTAGCTAGCTATAGAGAGACTGGAGAGGGACAGGCCGCGCGCGCACACGCCACCGCGCTCCATTGGCCACGCCGTTGCCATCACGCCGATTAAACTAGTCGATCGCCCAGCTCGCCTCGCCTGTGATCGATCGGGCTGCTGCCTCCCTCCCTCCTCCTCAGCGAGCTAGCCAGGCAACACTACTAGTACTAGCTCTAGCTGAGGAAGTGAGCTCGTGATCCGAGAGGCGTGCGTGCGTGCGCGGCCATGGACGGCGAGGACGACGTGCCGGAGTGGATGATGGAGGTGGGCGGCGGGGCCGGAGGGAAGGGAGGAAAAGGCGGCGGCGGCGCGCTGGACAAGAACAAGAAGCGCTTCAGCGAGGAGCAGATCAAGTCGCTGGAGTCCATGTTCGCGACGCAGACCAAGCTGGAGCCCCGGCAGAAGCTGCAGCTGGCGCGGGAGCTCGACCTGCAGCCGCGCCAGGTCGCCATCTGGTTCCAGAACAAGCGCGCGCGCTGGAAGTCCAAGCAGCTGGAGCGCGAGTACTCCGCGCTCCGCGACGACTACGACACGCTCCTCTGTAGCTACGAGTCCCTCAAGAAGGAGAAGCACGCGCTCCTCAAGCAGGTCAGGACGATGTCAAGCTCGTCACTCATCTCCCATCTCTCGTTCGTTCGCGCGCGCGCGCCCCGTGTTGATCCGTTGCATATATGCTCTCAGATGATCATGCATACATGTCCAGTTCATTTTTTCGCCCTAATGATCGATCGGTTCTTGAATGCGTTGCGTGCAGCTGGAGAAGCTGGCGGAGATGCTGCACGAGCCGCGGGGCAAGTACGGCGGCAATGCGGACGCCGGCGCCGGGGACGACGTGCGCTCGGGCGTCGGTGGCATGAAGGAGGAGTTAACGGACGCCGCTGGGGCCGCGCTCTACTCGTCCGAGGGCGGTGGCGCTGGCAAGTTCGCGCACTTCACGGACGACGACGTGGGAGCCCTCTTCCGGCCGTCTCCGCAGCCGATCGCAGCAGGCTTCACGTCGTCGGGGCCGCCGGAGCACCAGCCGTTCCAGTTCCACTCCAGCTGCTGGCCATCGTCGACGACGGAGCAGACCTGCAGCGGCTCGCAATGGTGGGAATTCGAGTCCCTCAGTGAGTGATCGATCGTCAGGTCAGATCATGCGACGACGATCACAACGGGCCACTCGATCGGTTCCAAGCACGTAATTAAGGACGAATTCTTAGGGGTCATCAGATCAGCCCCAGAGCAACGGTGTACATAGCTTCAGTAGATCAAAGTCCAGGTCTGTCCATCAAGCAGTTTCTTCTTTCTTCTCGTCATCATCATGCATGCAAACGAATTTAGATCAAAGTCCAGGTCTGTCCATCAAGCAGTTTCTTCTTTCTTCTCGTCATCGATCATCATGCATGCAAACGAAATTTTCTCTCCCCAACATCTTCCAACCTTGTCGTCTCTGTCAGATCATGTAATCCAGGAACATGTAGAGAAAGATCAAACGAGCTTATAGAGAAGGTCACATGCGAGCTCAGCTAGTCAATTTTATTCGCCAAGCATGTTCAATGGCTGCTTTCTTCGTTCGTTCTTTCTCCCAAAGATAGTAGATGAACAGCTAGCTAGCTATTAGAGAGAACATGAAAGTACAGATTGCAAAAAGATGCCGACGTGTTTGGCTAATAAGACGGGCTGAAAATACTGTTGGCTAATTTATTATGAAAAAAAATACTATTTGTTGATTGAAAAAATACGGCTTATAAGCCAAACGAAGACAGGGGATGGAGATTCTTAATCGAGCAGGAGAGGGGAAGGGAATCGAACAGCAAGGCTGAGTACAGTACGGGGGGAGGGTACAGGGTGGCACAGATCACACAAGTAACATGCATGCAGCATTGCAGCCATTCTTTTATGCAGATGATAAGGCGCGTTGTTTAGCTAGGTCAAGCCGAAATGCATTGTATATTTGTTTTTAATTTGATTGATAAGAGATCTCTAGTGTAGTTTAGTGTGGATCGCACTCAAGTTAAGGACGGCAAACGAAGGTACTGGTGCAAGCAAAGTTTCAATGGGCGTTCATTGAAAAAATAGTATAAAATACATTTTCAACCTCCAACTTATATAGCAGTTCGATTTTCAACGAAATCGGGTGAAGTACGCCCTCCAACTATAAAAACTAGAGCTTGTTTGGAACGCAGGAATTTCACAGGAATTTTGTAGGAATTTTATAGGAATCAGTTCAATTTCACAGAAAAAACACAGGAACAGGAATTTTTTCCTGCAATCCAAACAGGCCCTAAATTTAATCCTCTTGCCGGTATCGTGGTTTTCTATTTTATAAAAATAATAACAATATAATTTATTGTCTAAAAATCCACATGATTTATTTTAAATCAGAAAAATATGAAAATTGTACCAATTTTATTTTCTAACAATTCTATCTACCTATTTATGATTTATATATAGTTATTTGAACTAATTTATTCATATTTCTATTGTTTTATTGCTCATAGTCATGTTCATTATTTATTCCAAACAGATAAAAGTCAAATAACTCTATATAAACCAGTCTGAGCATAAAAATTTTCTGGTATTGACAGTTAGAGAGCATCCATTATCCCTGTTTTATGTGTTATTATGGTTCAAAAATGTATTTTACCCGAAGAAAATACCAAATCGACTTTGACGTCGCGGCAAACATATAAATATAACGTACACTACTCCCTCTTTGCAATGAAACACGGCAAGGCACACTCAAATAATTTTGATTTAGGTCAATTTTATTCGGGAAAATATGATAAAGTTGGGTTTGCCAAAAGAAATGATTCGATAATATCGTAACTTGTGTTTGGAAAAATATATGATAAGTAAATGTGAATGAAGTTTCTCATTGTTAATTTATATGTCACTTCTCGTTTGACTGGAATTCAGATAACTTCCCTATCTATTTCGAAGAAAGGATCAACGGGGGACGTGCGCTCATCCTCGTACAACAATCTTCATGGAAGGCTTCCGTGATTGTACTTGAATAAGCTTATTATGTGATTCGAGGCCGTCGCGTCGAACGAGGAAACTGATGTTAAGTAAAATCATGCATGCTGGTTGATGCACGACTCTGCCAACTCCATGTTGGATTGGATCGTCAATTTATATCATTTCTAAACTTGGAACCTCGACGACTCCGTTGCAAATGAAGTCAACGCGTGACGCTGGACACTAAGATCGACCTCATTTGCCCTACCCTGGCCCTAATTTACCGAGACGTACTTATCGTAGGTAGAAGCGACAAAACTTTTACCCCACAATAGTTCTAGAGTCCTGACAGCGACCAGTACAAACGTGGTAAAAAGAGCTCTCAGCATTTTTTTTCTTCTTAAAATAAACGTGGTAACTGAACCTATTTTGCCAATGCTGATTTCGCCTTCTTCGCGAAGAAGGGACAGGTTACACACTCGAGCGTGATCCCACAATGGAATCGTGATATGCCCGTCGCTTACGAAATCAGTGGATTTCGATAATGTAAAAAAGACGCGGTCTTCAGATCTAGGTGTAGTTATAGATTCGTTTGTACACGGGTAGTGTAAGTAGTGTGCGTGTGTTGAGTTGGCGTGCGTGTATACGAACAGATGCTACAGCTCTATCCAGATGAGAGGCAATAAAAAAAAGTTACTGCCGGTAATTAATATAAGACCAAAGAAGTGTTCGGCTGATGGTAAAGCCGCTGGTGCTAATTTGTATAACTGATTTTTTTAAGAAAAAAAATATTATACCATGACTTACAAACTAGCAAATAAGCTGACTGAAAGACCCGCCGAACACTCCGCGAATCACCCGCTGTTTGTTCGGACGCATACGCAACCCGTCGAATTCAAGCTGTTTTATTCGGCGAGGTCTCTTTCTCTCGCCCTCAGCTGCTGCCGCGCCGGCCCCACGGCATATAGTGACATGTCACACGGTGACGATTTAGCTAGAATACTTTGATACTAGAATTCTAGGACCTAAAAAAAAAGAATCCAGAGAGGCTCTACAGGTTATATTTATATATATTTGAATGAGGGGAGGCTCCAGAATATCACAGGAGCTTGTCGTGTTATCGTGAGGGTGGTTAGCGTTGCTTCCATCTAACCGATATGGGTTCCACTCAAACGTGACAACTCATGACCCACGTATTATAAGCAACGCGTCCCTGTCAAAGGCAAAGAAGGCCCCATCGGAGAAGGGGAAGGCCAGGCCACCATGTTAGCTTGAGTGTTTACGTGGCTTATAAGTCGACTGATACTGTTTTGTTATGAGAGAAAAATACTATATTATGACTGATAAGCATGGTTGATACGATCAAACAAATATGGTGTATAGTTTAATGCAGATTAGTGGTATATCGATTTCCTAATCCGGCGACAAATGGAGCCACTTGTACAGCCAGTTTGATCGAGTGAAAGATTTCTGGCGTAATCAGATGTACACGTCGCTTGCTATTACTCAGTGCGATAGTAATGCACATTTTTTATTTTATTTTTTTGAACCCACGATAGTAATATGCTACAGCTACCATCTACAGACAATTATTATTAATCAGAGGATGCTGCAATGCACTCCCATCATAGAGCCTCGAACACACAATTAGTTTGAATCTCCCATTATAAGAGTCAAATGGCAATAGGTGTCGACGCCAAACAAGTTACGGAGCACACAGAAAATGAGCATATGGTACGGCAACGTATAAGTAATATTACTATTACCCAATAATCACTACTACAAAAAGCATTTTTAGGGGCGGCTGGTAACCCTTTGTAGGGGCGGTTTGGCCAGCCGCCCCTACCGAACCGTCTCTACAAATCATGCATTTGTAGGGGCGGTTCCCAGGCCGCCCCTACAAATAGATTTGTAGGGGCGGTTGGTTATTGAGCCGCCTCTAAAAATAGATTTGTAGGGGCGGCTGGTATTACGAACCGCCCCTATAAATCTATTTGTAGGGGTGGCTGTAGTGCCAGCCGCCTCTATAATACCTGTTTGTAGGGGCGGTTCAATCTAGAACCGCCCCTACAGTACATTTTCCCGCAAAAAAAAATTCAAATTTACAATTCAAATTCGACCAGAACTGTTTGTTTCTGCGTATTCCATCCAGCATCCGCATTGCCGAACGGCCTGCGACCAACGTTCCAAACCGCGTTCGCGTTGCCGAACGCCACGCGACCAACGTTCCGAACGCGACTATATAAAGTACAATTACAAGTCCAATTCGTAATGATATATATATATACAATCCATCATTAAATATACAAATTTCATACACATTGTTATCAACGTCCTAGAGCTAGCCTTTCAGTCTCACGAAGGTGTTGGTACTGAGGATTTGTACCTAAGTCAGACTCTCGATCATGGTAGGCGCCTCTCACGTGTACAATCTGGTCCAATATGAAGTTGCAAAGGTCGCCGACGAGCTCTAAGAGTTGGTCATCCTTGTATGGGTCTCTTTTCATTCCTTTCTCTTCTCTCCACTACAAGAAAACAAGTTTCAGTTTAGTATTTCATACCATTTATAAAGTTTTTATACTACGGGTGAAGAGGTTCAAACTTACCCTTAAGGGGTGTCTCCTGTAGGCACCGGTGTTACTCATCATAGAACATATATAGTATCCACAATGTACACTCCCAGGCCTCTGCTTGGGGCACTGTGTGTTTTGCATATGAAAATATTAGGTAATGCTTTTGACAGCCATGTAACGGAGTACTGAAGAAGTAAGTTACACTTACCGCACATAGTGTTTTTATAGCCAGCTTTTCCTTCCTCGCTGGATCATGCCTTCCGTGATGATGCGAGACATAGAACCTAAATGCCCTGTTCGAATTATTTTAGCAAATACAACTTGTTAGTATGCATAAGTGAACGTTACAAGTATGTATACAGACATATAAGCTAATGAGGATTGTCGATATGTATACGTCTTGAGAATCGATATGAAGTCTTTGTATGTCGCCGGGTCCTTATCTATTGAATCAAAGACCCATGCCATGCTCTTCCCGACATCGACGGCTATACAAATCCAGTGGTTGCTGCATGGATTTAATCATAGAACTAGATAAGCTCTTTTACATCGAATAAAATATATCGAACATAGCTTTAAGTTATAGTTGAACTTACTCGAAGTTGTATGGTAGCCATATAGTAGAGTGTTGTTGGAGATTTTTGAAAGCCAGAGCAATGTATGCCGCAACCTTAAGGGACTCTTCCCTTAGCTTCGCACTACGGATGCGCTCTTTCTCCCGAAGAGTCTTTGCAGCTGCTAGCTCTTTGGCATCCAGTGTCCACCGTTTAGGGTAATTAAAATTTGTTTGGGCTATAGCTTGAGGGTCTACATACCCGGCTTTCACACTTGGCATTTGTTTGACAATGTGCACTTGCATTCTACAAATCACGGCTGTGGGTTAGTTACAACAAAATTCAAAGATTACATTCATATCATATCGGAAGGACAAGGACTTACAGGCACCACGTGCGAATTAGATTCATCTCCATTTCTTCCAGGTGAAAGCATGTGTGCATGTCATTGAAGTCAAAGATAATTTTCCCGGTTGGGCTTCCAAATGTGCCGGTGGGAAAGCATGCTTGTATGATATCTATGCTCGTTGGGAGAACACGCAAGTACCAATCATGAAACCTTCTCATTCCAAGTGGTAGGCGCTGGATGTCCCAGTTTGGTAGGAAGGGCTTGCCTCTTTCATATTTTTTCGGGCAATCCTTTGACCATTCGATGGCATCAACATTTGGATACTGCTTTGCAATTTGGTGAAGTTTGCTACTGACGGCCTCCTCAGAACCCCGTGATGGGACATTTTTAACTTGGTTTTCAGGCTTGAACTGATCATGGGAATACCACTTGGACACCGACGAGACGTCTTTGATCGGAACATAAACTGGCCTTATGTGGATTGGAATCTTCTTTCGGAGTTCCCATTCAGGCACGTCCTCATCTTCTTGTGCATCACCTTCTTCAGGAGGCACTCGTTGTTCATGTATCGGTTGTGCTTGTTGACAAGACTGTGGCATCTCATGATGCACTTGCCCGGTACGAGCTGGAGAAGGTTGTGGCATCTCATCAGGCACATGCTCGATAGGAGGCGGGGAAGAATGTGGCATCTCAGGAATGTGGGGGTCACGAGACGGTGAAAATATCTCCCCGGCCTCAACAACTCGCTCCAAATTTGGGAGAGGGGGAGGCGGCGAAGAAGCAGTCAATATAATGTCCCGTTTGTGCCAGAGGATGAACTGCCCCATAACGTCTCCGAGTAACACCAGCCCCTCGGGAGTTGCGTAGTCTATCCTCCACTGCATGAACTCGGGCTTCACTGTATGCACCTCGACCCTAGTGTAGTCCGGCGGTATGTTATTATTGTGGTGTAAGCCACCGGGAGGATGTGCAACACCCGTTGCCACCTCCATCATAGTGTTCTGCCGGCCGCTGAGAAACACCAAGGTGCAACTAGTAGGTTCCCGTATGAGATCGACTGAGGTTGTGGCTGCAGTGGAACCTTGGCTGCTAGGAACTTTCAGGAGGGCTGCCAACTAATGCCAGTTCTCTCGGTGGCGTCACTAATATACGTGGCTCCATAGACATTCCTTGCTCCTCCAGTGCCTTCGCAACTAGAGCCTTCACTTGGAGCTCAAGACTAGTCTCCCAGGTCTCGGCCATAGTTTCTTGTACATGTGCTTGTCCTCTTCGAATCCTTGCTTCCAAGTCATCCTTTTCCCTAGCCCCCTGGTGCGGCCTGTGTGCTCCTTGTTTCCCAAGCTAAGGCTAAGCTCGTCCCTCTCTCTAGAAGGATTGAATGAGCCCTTCTCTTTGTCTTCAGCATATTTCAGTATCCTTGATACCGCCTCTTAGGGTCTCCGGCTTATCAAACTTAAGATTACTACCGGATGGTTCTGTACTCCTCGCATATATCCAGTTCCTTGAGCGTACCTTCAACTTCGTCACATCGATATTCCCAGCAGCTGCGGCCTCTTCATCCATCTTTCTAAACTGCTCTTCCTTGGCATAGTAGCCACCGGGGCCTAGATGATGGTGGTGTTTGTTCCTCTTCGCTAGCTCGGTGTTACGAGCACTGAGCTCCAATGCCTCCGCTGAAGTCTTCTGAGCCATGAGCTCCTCCCATTGACTAAGGAGTTATTTTGCCGAACTCGTTGAAGGGAGTTAACCCCTTTTGGATATACTTCGTGTTAAGCTCCGACCTCCAACGTCGCAATGACTCTCCCATCATCCTGATAGCATTTTTTTTACCAATTCGTGCTTACCCTCTGGAAATCTAAAATTGACCTTCAGCTGCCTATCCCATAGTGCATTCTTTATGTTCTCTGGTACCTCTTTCTAGTTAGGGATTGCTGGGTTCAATTTATCTCTTACTAGGGCCCTCGATCGCATTACGGAATCGTCCTCTTAATTCCTTCGGCTCAAGGATCTCCCCTGCTGGCCCAACCTCCGTTATCACATAGCAAGCCTTATCTGGATATAGATTTCCTTTTCTATCCCCTCATTTCCTCTTAGGCTTGGTAGTCGTGGTTGTGTCTTGAGTTTGTGGAGCAGAGGCATCGTGATCCAGTCTCTGTGGTTGTTGCCTCTGCTCTCCTTTCCTCTACTCCGTCTTGTCCAGCGAGATGTCGCGGACGTCGACGTCGTCTTTTCTGAGTTTCAGGAGGGACCTGTATATAGGACAGGTCAAAGTGTTAGCAGAGGTAACACAGCCAAAGCTTTAGCAAAATTTACAAGCTAAGGCTTCTTCCCTACCTCCTCGTTCGGGTCAAAATCCTTGTCCAAATCTTCCTCCGTTGGCCTCCTTCTTGCTTCAGGTGGGAAAGGATCCTCGGGACTTTCATATCCCTCTTCTGACTCATCATCCTCTTCTTCTTCGCCTTCAGCAGCCTCTCCTTCAGGGCCTTCCTCCTCGTCACACTCCTCCTGAGTAAGCATCACTTCTAGATCTTTTTCTACCTCGTTATCGAACTGTTCCTGAGTAAGCTGGTCCTCTAGTGCTTGCTCCTCAAGGGTTGGCTGCTCATCATGCTCGGGGCATCGAGCTGCACGGTCTGTTGTCCGCGACATTATTTCGCGCTTTGTTCTAAAAGATGCAAAAAAGTGTGCTTTAGGTACGCGAGAAGGTATAAGAAATCAAAAAGGTCTATAAACCAAAGTAGTCCTATAAAACAACAATATAAAAAAACAAGAAGTAGCAGTGGTAGAGGCCTCAGAAACATGTCAATCATCATCTAATCTTGAACTTGGAGCATCAAGGCATCATAACAGAGAAGAGAGGAGAAGGTAATGTAGGGGCGGCTGCTAATGATGCCAAGTTCCTCACAAGTTCTTGATCATCAGCTCATATTCCATATAATGTATGGACTTGGACAATTTCATCATCGGCAAAACAAAGGAGAGGAGAGGAGAGGGGAGATTTGGCAAAAAAAAAGCAACTGCTGCTTAACAAACATAGAGAAGAAAAGGTATAAAAAAAGCAGCTGCTGCTTCCCAAACATAGAGGATAGGAAAGGTGGCAAAAATAGAGGAGAGGGGAGATTTGGCAAAAAAAAAGCAGGTGCTGCTTCCCAAAAAAAGCAACAACTGCCAGACAGAAGTAGAAGTAGTAAACAGTAGTAGTAGGGAAGTCGTAGAGTAGTAGTAGAAGTAGCAAAAGCTGCTTAGGAGAGAAGAGTAGAGTGGAGTAGAGGAGAGGAGAGGAGTAGAGTGCAGTAGAGGAGAGTAGTAGTAGAAGAGGAGTGGTAGAGTAGTAGGAGAAGAGCAGGAGTAGTAGTAGGAGTAGCAAGTAGTAGTAATAGGAGTTGTAGGAGACCAACCAGCAGCCACTAGTAGTAAGAGTTGATAGAAGACAGAAGATAATAAGTAGCAATAGTAGTAAGTAGAGAGAGGAGTAGTAGGAGTAGCAAGTAGTAGTAGGAGCAGCTGGCCAGCAGCCACCAAGTAGTAGTAATAAGAGTTGTAGGAGACCAACCAGCAGCCAGCAGCCAGCAGCCACTGGTACATGGGCAAATCAATGATTTCGCTCATGCTAACCACATTTCTAATACTCAAAATCACCAAACAGGAAACCAAGACATCATGATAAAACAAAGAAAACGTAATACTACGTTTTTGCTGAAATTGATGCCACTTGCACCTAATAATAGTAGACAAATAGGATGCAAGCTGCAGACAAATAGATTGCAGGTCGGATGAAGAATAGGATGTAGTAGCTGCAACATCCAAATATTATATGAAATAGAGATAACTGGTAAGTGCATAGGCAAAAAAGTCGTGAAATATAAATAACTGGTAATATTATATGAAATAAAAAGTTTCTAGCAGATCCTAAACAAGGTCACAACAGAAATTAGCATTTTAGTTTTCACCCATATAGAGCTACAGTTAGTTTTCACCCATATAAAATTAGAGTAGAGTGGAGTAGAGGAGAGGAGAGGAGTAGAGTGCAGTAGAGGAGAGTAGTAGTAGAAGAGGAGTGGTAGAGTAGTAGGAGAAGAGCAGGAGTAGTAGTAGGAGTAGCAAGTAGTAGTAATAGGAGTTGTAGGAGACCAACCAGCAGCCACTAGTAGTAAGAGTTGATAGAAGACAGAAGATAATAAGTAGCAATAGTAGTAAGTAGAGAGAGGAGTAGTAGGAGTAGCAAGTAGTAGTAGGAGCAGCTGACCAGCAGCCACCAAGTAGTAGTAATAAGAGTTGTAGGAGACCAACCAGCAGCCAGCAGCCACTGGTACATGGGCAAATCAATGATTTCGCTCATGCTAACCACATTTCTAATACTCAAAATCACCAAACAGGAAACCAAGACATCATGATAAAACAAAGAAAACGTAATACTACGTTTTTGCTGAAATTGATGCCACTTGCACCTAATAATAGTAGACAAATAGGATGCAAGCTGCAAACAAATAGATTGCAGGTCGGATGAAGAATAGGATGTAGTAGCTGCAACATCCAAATATTATATGAAATAGAGATAACTGGTAAGTGCATAGGCAAAAAAGTCATGAAATATAAATAACTGGTAATATTATATGAAATAAAAAGTTTCTAGCAGATCCTAAACAAGGTCACAACAGAAATTAGCATTTTAGTTTTCACCCATATAGAGCTACAGTTAGTTTTCACCCATATAAAATTAGAGTAGAGTGGAGTAGAGGAGAGGAGAGGAGTAGAGTGCAGTAGAGGAGAGTAGTAGTAGAAGAGGAGTGGTAGAGTAGTAGGAGAAGAGCAGGAGTAGTAGTAGGAGTAGCAAGTAGTAGTAATAGGAGTTGTAGGAGACCAACCAGCAGCCACTAGTAGTAAGAGTTGATAGAAGACAGAAGATAATAAGTAGCAATAGTAGTAAGTAGAGAGAGGAGTAGTAGGAGTAGCAAGTAGTAGTAGGAGCAGCTGACCAGCAGCCACCAAGTAGTAGTAATAAGAGTTGTAGGAGACCAACCAGCAGCCAGCAGCAGCCACTGGTACATGGGCAAATCAATGATTTCGCTCATGCTAACCACATTTCTAATACTCAAAATCACCAAACAGGAAACCAAGACATCATGATAAAACAAAGAAAACGTAATACTACGTTTTTGCTGAAATTGATGCCACTTGCACCTAATAATAGTAGACAAATAGGATGCAAGCTGCAAACAAATAGATTGCAGGTCGGATGAAGAATAGGATGTAGTAGCTGCAACATCCAAATATTATATGAAATAGAGATAACTGGTAAGTGCATAGGCAAAAAAGTCATGAAATATAAATAACTGGTAATATTATATGAAATAAAAAGTTTCTAGCAGATCCTAAACAAGGTCACAACAGAAATTAGCATTTTAGTTTTCACCCATATAGAGCTACAGTTAGTTTTCACCCATATAAAATTAGAGTAGAGTGGAGTAGAGGAGAGGAGAGGAGTAGAGTGCAGTACAGGAGAGTAGTAGTAGAAGAGGAGTGGTAGAGTAGTAGGAGAAGAGCAGGAGTAATAGTAGGAGTAGCAAGTAGTAGTAATAGGAGTTGTAGGAGACCAACCAGCAGCCACTAGATGTCTGATTGGGTACAAATAGCTTTGATGAATGAACAAAAGCTAACAAACACCTGCTGTTATTGCTGTGCTGAAGTAACAAACTTGCTGAAGTAACAACCACATAATTGTTGCCTTCAACTTTTATGAAATGATTTTTTTTGTTTTCCTTCAACCACATAATAATTGCACTAGGGTACTAGATGTCTGATGCCCTTTTCATTTTCAGGACAAAAAATGGTTGTACAAACAAGAAAAAATAATTATGGCTTCCTCACTGAGTATGAGAAGCAAAGGTTGCTGGCATTGCAAGGAATAAAAGGGTTCTGGAATCCTATGATGGCCTTGACATGAGCAGCAGCAACACCCATCCAAGAGGAAAAAAAGGTGATTTGTCTTATAAATGTGCACAACTACTAATATTCTAAATTGTTCTAATACACAAACAGAGCTAGCAGGAAAGCCTTTTCTAGCAGCTAGTGAACACAAGCAGTAGAGACGAATCCCAAAAATACCAAAATGATGTCAATATTTTCTAGTTCACTCTAAGTGTGTGTTCTAATAGCAAACCCGAATAACTTCTTAAATAGTTAAATTACGATAATAGAAACCATTGACAAAACAAACAGATAAGCAATACTACATTTAGCTCGATTCTATGTGGCAGCAATCCTTACGCCTAAAAGTAGAAAAAGGATGCCACTTGCTATTTTGATGAAAGGAAGAGTATTCCAACACCTAAACTGAGCACCTCCACCCTAAACTGAGTATTCCATCCTTGCAGCCAAATCAAATTGTTGTGAAACAAATTGAGAGCAAAGCACATGAGATAAGGTACCACCGATCAGTTCCTGCTAAAACAATTCGTATTCTAAACACATTTCTAACCCAATCACCACTATAGCAAGAGGATGCCACTTGCTATTTCACAGAAAGGAAGCGTGTTCTAACAGCTAAAATGAGAACCTCCCAATCTCAGCTCTCATATTCAAAATCATGAAATCGACTTCTAAAATTGGTTGAATCTGTTGGAATACTTTGATTTCCTACTGTTTCAAGGGAGTGATTAAATATCTAGGCTGCAGTCAGCCCCATGGGGGCAAACAGTCAAACCACACTGGAAACATATAACTTTCAAAAATAAAGCATGAAAATTGATAAATTTTGATTCCAAGTAGATATAGTTTCAGAGAGTTTACTATAGAAAAAAACATATTTCAGTTCAATTGGTTGCCTGGGTAAAAACAAAAGTAGGTGTGAAGAAAAAACAAAAGTGGTGTGAAGAAAATTGTATGTGCACCTAGAAGTAAATCAGCCAAGTCATATAAAAAGTCTATCTATCTATATGAATGGTAAAGTACCTATATGAGCGTCGGTGGCTCATTTGCACGCGGACGCGTGGTCTATGACTTTTTGCAGAATCAAAATCAGCAGAGCTCTCGACCAACGACCAACAGCAAGATAAATAAAACCCTAGATAGAACCAACACACAATTCGTCTAAATGCATCTCCCAGCAAAGGATTCAAGCTATTCGTCTAAATGCATTTTAGTTTCTAGCAGATCCTAAAGAAGGAGCGTACCGGCACAGGTGTTCAGAAGACGACGGTGAGCCGGAGTGGCGGGTGATGAGGTCGTCGAAGGGGTCCTGACGGCCGGTGGCCTGGCGAGTTGAAGCGGTCGAAGGTCCAGAAGCCGTAGGGGCGCGGCCGCGCTCACCCACCGCCGAGGAGCTCGCCCGTCGTCGGCGTGCGGGGGCAGGACGTCGGGGGCCGGGCGCGGGGCGCCGGGAGCCTACGTCGTCGGCGTGCGGGGGCGGGCTCCAGGGGCCGGGGGCGGGACGCCGAGCGCCGAGGGCTGGTGTGGGCGGGCGCGGGACCAGCGGCGGGGCCGGCAGCGTGGGCAGCGGTGGAAACCCTAGCAGCCTGACGGCGTCGGAGGGAGAAGACAGCGCCCAGACGATGACTCCCGTGCGCTACCCTCCAATTTATACTAGGTATCATTTGTAGGGGCGGTTCCTGATCCAGCCGCCCCTACAAATCTATTTTTAGGGGCGGTTCCTGATCCAACCGCCCCTACAAATATTTTTTTAAATTATAAATTCTATATTTTTATATCATAAAAACACAATTATAAATTCTACATTTTGTTCAAACTTTCTCAAATGAAAAAATGGACTATATAAGGATTGTAGATCTTGATGAGATGAACAACCTTGTTATTCAGAGTTTTTCCATCTGAGGTCATTTAGTGTCTCATTTGAGCAAGTTTGACCAAGTCAAATTTGGTCAAATGAAAAAACAACACTTTGACTCTAGTATTATGAGCTCTAAATAACTTCAAATTGAAAAGTTTTGAATACCAAGTTTGATCATCTCAGCAATATCTACAATTGTTGTTTTGGTCAACTTTCCATTTGAGAAAGTTTGGACGGTTCAAATTTGTGATTTTTAAATTTCGACGCCTACAAACTAGTTTTCGAAACCCTAGGTTATCTCAAATTGAAAAGTTTTGAATACCAAGTTTGTTCATCTCATCAAGATATACAATCCTTATATAGTACATTTTTTCATTTGAGAAAGTTTGAACAAAATGTAGATCAAATTTGACAAGTGTGTGACATAGTTTCAGACAGTCTATATGAGATTCAAGAATTTGTGACTAGTGTTTGATAAAACTTTCTCAAATGGGAAAATAAGCTATGTAAGGATTGTAGATCTCGATGAGATGAACAACCTTGTTATTCAGAGTTTTTCCATCTGAGGTCATTTAGTGTCTCATTTGAGCAAGTTTGACCAAGTCAAATTTGGTCAAATGAAAAAACAACACTTTGACTCTAGTATTATGAACTCTAAATAACTTCAAATTGAAAAGTTTTGAATACCAAGTTTGATCATCTCAGCAAGATCTACAATTGTTGTTTTGGTCAACTTTCCATTTGAGAAAGTTTGGATGGTTCAAATTTATGATTTTTAAATTTCGATGCCTACAACCTAGTTTTCGGAACCCTAGGTTATCTCAAATTGAAAAGTTTTGAATACCAAGTTTGTTCATCTCATCAAGATATACAATCCTTATATAGTACATTTTTTCATTTGAGAAAGTTTGAACAAAATGTAGATCAAATTTGACAAGTGTGTGACATAGTTTCAGACAGTCTATATGAGATTCAAGAATTTGTGACTAGTGTTTGATAAAACTTTCTCAAATGAAAAAATGGACTATATAAGGATTGTAGATCTTGATGAGATGAACAACCTTGTTATTCAGAGTTTTTCCATCTGAGGATCATTTAGTGTCTCATTTGAGCAAGTTTGACCAAGTCAAATTTGGTCAAATGAAAAAACAACACTTTGACTCTAGTATTATGAACTCTAAATAACTTCAAATTGAAAAGTTTTGAATACCAAGTTTGATCATCTCAGCAAGATCTACAATTGTTGTTTTGGTCAACTTTCCATTTAAGAAAGTTTGGACGGTTCAAATTTGTGATTTTTAAATTTCGAATGCCTACAAACTAGTTTTCGGAACCCTAGGTTATCTCAAATTGAAAAGTTTTGAATACCAAGTTTGTTCATCTCATCAAGATATACAATCCTTATATAGTATATTTTTTCATTTGAGAAAGTTTGAACAAAATGTAGATCAAATTTGACAAGTGTGTGACATAGTTTCAGACAGTCTATATGAGATTCAAGAATTTGTGACTAGTGTTTGATAAAACTTTCTCAAATGAAAAAATGGACTATATAAGGATTGTAGATCTTGATGAGATGAACAACCTTGTTATTCAGAGTTTTTCCATCTGAGGTCATTTAGTGTCTCATTTGAGCAAGTTTGACCAAGTCAAATTTGGTCAAATGAAAAAACAACACTTTGACTCTAGTATTATGAGCTCTAAATAACTTCAAATTGAAAAGTTTTGAATACCAAGTTTGATCATCTCAGCAATATCTACAATTGTTGTTTTGGTCAACTTTCCATTTGAGAAAGTTTGGACGGTTCAAATTTGTGATTTTTAAATTTCGACGCCTACAAACTAGTTTTCGGAACCCTAGGTTATCTCAAATTGAAAAGTTTTGAATACCAAGTTTGTTCATCTCATCAAGATATACAATCCTTATATAGTACATTTTTTCATTTGAGAAAGTTTGAACAAAATGTAGATCAAATTTGACAAGTGTGTGACATAGTTTCAGACAGTCTATATGAGATTCAAGAATTTGTGACTAGTGTTTGATAAAACTTTCTCAAATGGGAAAATAAGCTATGTAAGGATTGTAGATCTCGATGAGATGAACAACCTTGTTATTCAGAGTTTTTCCATCTGAGGTCATTTAGTGTCTCATTTGAGCAAGTTTGACCAAGTCAAATTTGGTCAAATGAAAAAACAACACTTTGACTCTAGTATTATGAACTCTAAATAACTTCAAATTGAAAAGTTTTGAATACCAAGTTTGATCATCTCAGCAAGATCTACAATTGTTGTTTTGGTCAACTTTCCATTTGAGAAAGTTTGGACGGTTCAAATTTGTGATTTTTAAATTTCGACGCCTACAAACTAGTTTTCGGAACCCTAGGTTATCTCAAATTGAAAAGTTTTGAATACCAAGTTTGTTCATCTCATCAAGATATACAATCCTTATATAGTACATTTTTTCATTTGAGAAAGTTTGAACAAAATGTAGATCAAATTTGACAAGTGTGTGACATAGTTTCAGATTCAAGAATTTATGACTAGTGTTTGATAAAACTTTCTCAAATAGGAAAATAAGCTATGTAAGGATTGTAGATCTCGATGAGATGAACAACCTTGTTATTCAGAGTTTTTCCATCTGAGGTCATTTAGTGTCTCATTTGAGCAAGTATGACCAAGTCAAATTTGGTCAAATGAAAAAACAACACTTTGACTCTAGTATTATGAACTCTAAATAACTTCAAATTGAAAAGTTTTGAATACCAAGTTTGATCATCTCAGCAAGATCTACAATTGTTGTTTTGGTCAACTTTCCATTTGAGAAAGTTTGGACGGTTCAAATTTGTGATTTTTAAATTTCGACGCCTACAAACTAGTTTTCGGAACCCTAGGTTATCTCAAATTGAAAAGTTTTGAATACCAAGTTTGTTCATCTCATCAAGATATACAATCCTTATATAGTACATTTTTTCATTTGAGAAAGTTTGAACAAAATGTAGATCAAATTTGACAAGTGTGTGACATAGTTTCAGACAAATATATAGTCTCACACGCATGCATAAATGAAGCCTTACAAACACACACAACTAGCTAGCCCACTGTAACGACTTTCCCATTGACACCTTTTCGTTCCCATGGCATTATATCTTTGGGGATGTTCTTTTCCACAACACTGATCTTCTTAGGAAAGTCTGTGAATAACGGCATCTCATCATAGTTATTGTAAGCTTCAACATCGTCCACGCCATCAACTCCAATAATGTGTTGTTTCCCGGAGGCAACCACGTGCTTTGTCTTCTTCTTCGGGGGGAGGTTACTTTGTGGGTCAGACATATAGAAAACTTGTGCGACACGTGAAGCGAGCACCCAAGGGTCATCTTGGTAGCCTAGATTCTCGAGGTCCAGGACTCTCAATCCGATCTCGTTCAGTTGGTGTTGTTTGATCCAGCGGCATCGAAACAGGGCCACCGTTATATCCCTTCCATAGTCAAGTTCCCATATCTCTTCAATGATGCCAAAGTATTGGATCTTTCGCCCTAATCCATCGAGAGCCTCTATTCGAACGCCGCTGTTTTGGTTCACATATTTACTATCCTTTGCGTGGGTATAGTACGTGTACCCATTGATATCATAAGTATTCCAAGATGTAACTTGTCTCGATGGCCCCTCCGCCAACCTACTGATGGTAATAGAGTCTATGGTTTCTCCAGGCGGTATGTTTTGGTCCTTCAACCATATAGTTAGTCGTTGCTTGTGCTGTTTCATGACCCAATCATCCGAACGACCATTTCTCTCTGCCATAATGATAGCCAAGTGTTCATCAATATACGGTTGCATCAGTTGTGTACTCTGCAAGACACTGTAATGCGCCCGACTCACCTCTTTGTAATCATGGTCGATGAACACTTTTCTACCACTAGTGCCCTTCCCAGCCAGCCTACCCTTGTGACGAGAATCGGGTTTACCAATCCCTTTCTGTACTTTTAGGTACTCTTGACAGCACTCGACGACTTCTTCAGTACTATAACCCTCTATCATGGAGCCCTCTAGGTATGCTCGATTATGCACGTATCGACTTAAAACGGACATGAACCGCTCATAGGACCACATTTCATGCAAGTAGCAAGGGCCAAGCGCCTGTATCTGATGAACCATGTGAATCATGAGATGTGGCATTATATCAAAAAAAGCAGGAGGTAAACACATCTCTAGTTGGTTTTGTGTCTCCACCATAAATTCATGTAGGTCGCTCAGCTCTTTCTTGCCAATCGTCTTCTGTGAGATCTTCGAAAAGAAGTAGCACATGCGGGTGATGGCCATTTTCAAGAACTCTGGCTTTATAGCCCTGATTGCAATAGGTAGAAACACTGTCAGCATCACATGGCAATCGTGAGCCTTGCAGTGTGTTATTGACAAGTCCTTCATCGACACTAGCTTCTTCACATTTGCTGAAAACCCAGTCGGGACTTTGATCCCCCTCAGGAAAGTGCATATAGCTCTCTTCTCGTCTGGTGTTAGGTTGAAGCACGCCGCGGGCAAAGTGTATTTTCCATTAGCCTCAGGTACCGGGTGAAGCTGTGGCATCATGTTTAGCTGCACCATGTCTTTCCGTGCTTTCAGACCATCCTTTGACTTGCTTGTGTCCATCAAGGTAGCAATGAGACTCTCAAAGACATTCTTCTGTACGTGCATAGCATCAATGGCATGGGGGACCTCCAAGTCTGGCCAATAAGGCAGATACTGAAAGAAGATCGATTGTTTCTTGAAAGGTACGCCTTCGATAGGAGGTGTGCTTCTATCTCTGTTCGTCCCATCTGGATTCTTCTTTCCATAGACGACGCGTATATTTTTCACCATTCTGTACACATGTTCTCCGTTATGACGTCTCTCCGGAGGGGGTTCAATCTCCAGGGCGTTGTCATAAAATCTAAAGAACAATTTGCTGCGGTAGTTGTGACTTGTCTTTAAGAAGCGTCGGTTCCTTAGGTAAACTATCTTCTTGGATGCATTCAGGTACACCCATGTAGTACCATCCAAGCAAACCAAGCATCCCGTCTTCCCTTTGATCTATCCAGACAAAGCAAACAACGCGGGGTAATCATTGGTAGTAACAAATATTATTGCTCTACATATGAAGTCCTCCTTTCGGAACGCATCGTACATCTGCTCCCCATGCCTCCATAGTCTCTCCATTTCTTGCATCAAGGGCTCGAGGAACACGTCTATATCAATGCCTGGTTGTTTAGGGCCAGAAATAAGAATAGTGAGGAGAAGGTACTTTCTCTTCTGACACAACCATGTTGGGATGTTGTACATGGTCAAGATCACTGGCCATGTGCTGTGGTTGCTCATCCTCTCATTGAAGGGATTCATTCCATCGGTGCTCAGGCCAAACCGTACATTCCTTGGGTCATCGCTGAATTCTTTGTGCTTCTCATCAAACCTTTGCCACTGACTACAATCAGCCGGGTGTGCAATCTTATCATCATCTACCTTGCGCTCATCATCCCACCATGTCATGAGTGCGGCTTCTTTAGGGTTTAGGAACATACGTCTCAAGCGGTCGGTCACTGGCAGGTACCACATTACCAGGGCAGGAATTCTTCTCTGCTTTGCATCGTTGCCTAATGGAGTGTCCTCTGGGGGCTGAGATTCTTGTACCACCTTTTTTGTACCCTTCTTATTCCTCTTTTTCCCCGTGGATGGTTCGTCCCCACCGTAAAGGTCATTGTTCTTGTACCGGCTGGCCCCACACCGGGGACATTTATCCAATGACTTGAACGTTTCACCACGAAAAAGTATACAGTGGTTGGGGCATGCATGTATTTTTTCAACCCCCATTGTCAATGGACTTATGATCTTCTTCGCTTGGTATGTGTTGGCGGGAACTGAGTTTGGTTGTGGCAGCACCCATGACAGGAGATGCAATAGATCATTGAAACTACAGTCTGACCAGCCGTACTTAGCCTTTAGGATGAGCAGCTCAAGCACGAAACGTAGCAATGTTCAATGTGTCGGACAACCCTTTTCAACACCATACACAGTCTCCTTCGATGCTTTTGTCACTCTTTCTAAATTTTCTAGACCTTTTGGGCTATTTAGTAAAATCTCTGGTCCAAGGGTTCGAATCATGTCATCTAAATCATCTTCAACTCCGACACGTGCTCCACCATCATTATTGGCACCACCTTCGTCGTTACCATCCCAACCACCAGCATCACCACCTTGTTCATTGCCAAACTCGAAATCCATTTGTGCATCAAGCTCGGCTGAATATTGGGACAGGGATTCTATGGTTTCATCGTCGTATTCCTCCTCATCCTCGTCGTTAACAATAACCATTTCACCATGATGAATCCACACTGTGTAGTCCTCAACAAATCCTCGTATAATCAAATGTGATCTGATGATAGTCACATCTGTCCATGCCATACGGTTCTTGCAATCTTTACAGGGGCAAATAATTATATCCTTATTCTCTTTCAATGTCTTTGCATGCTTCGTTGCGGCTTCAATAAATTTATCCACCTCTTCACGGAAACCTGCCTTGAACCTTAACGAACCATACATCCAAGAGTTCCTGTACTCCATCTTTTACAACAACAATAAAATAAACATTAAAGGACTACTTATTCAGATATATATAAAAATTAATCAAAGTAATAATTATTTGAGAATAATTGTATATACCTCAGATATATATGAATATAAATCTAATATAATTACATGAAGCATACAAACACACCATGGTAGAGGAAAATTAATTAATGGCCCATTTATCCATAAATAATTAAAATACATATTTATTGATTACAATAAACAATTTCAAAGACAACAATTAGCAATAATTATACTTTACACAATATCTTTCGTATAAACCCTAGTCCAATTTTATCAAACATAAATTTACAAAAACGAAATTAATAAAAAAACCAAACCCTAGATCTAGATCACATGCACATGAAACATCCATAAAACTAATTAATGGTTCACTAAAATCAAGAAACATGGACCAAATAAGGGTATGATCTTGTTCCCCTCCCTAATTTACCCTAGTACATTTAAAAGTTGGGTCTAATTTGTTCATAAATAGCTCAAGCACCATAGAAGAGAGAGAAAAACAAAACTCTAATTATTCACTAATCAACCATTAAAACTTGAAAAAAAAGTGTGGAATAGTATTTTCTTACCTTCTACAACCTCTCCACCAAAGGATTTGAGACCAAAACCTTCCCCCCTTAGTAAAGCAATTTTTGGGAGGTGCCCAAGCCCTCCCCAACTTTCTTTCACGGGTTGGAGTGAATGACCCGAGGAGGAAGAAGGTGCTGCTTCACTTTTATATGGGGTCATTTGTAGGGGCGGCTGGTGATTGAGCCGCTCCTACAAATAGAAGCTATAAATACGGGTCATTTTTAGGGGCGGCTCAATCACCAGCCGCCCCTACAAATACCATTTTTAGAGGCGGCTGGTGATTGAGCCGCCCCTAAAAATCATACTCCATTTGTAGGGGCGGCTCATATCACCAGCCGCCCCTGCTGTTCCATTTGTAGGGGCGGCTGGTGTCTAGGCACCCGAGCACGCCACTGTAGGGACGGCTCCATCTCAAGCCGCCCCTAAAAAAAAATGAACCGTTGCTAAAAATCGTTTTCTACGTAGTGAATTTAGCAAGGCATCAAACAACTGCTACAAAATTTTCTAATTCGTAAGTCGATACAGTTACACCTTCGACTTGTTTAGTGATGCATTACTTGCTAATTTATTGGTCAGGAATCGTTCGGTAATTAAAATCTCCAGGACCTTCGCGTTCGGAACAATCAATTCA
Organism: Miscanthus floridulus; assembly: GCF_019320115.1. NCBI lineage: Eukaryota > Viridiplantae > Streptophyta > Magnoliopsida > Poales > Poaceae > Miscanthus > Miscanthus floridulus. The sequence goes on along the minus strand of NC_089583.1, from coordinate 94,509,239 downwards.
GAGTAGCAGAATGATCTTATAGAACTAAAAAAATAAGAAAATAATCTCAGCTATACATATTTGGATGTACTCGGAATATCTTTCAAAACAAACCCATGGCATGGTCTTACGGTTGCTCAGGAGTCATTCATACGTCTAAAAGATCCTCCGCTTCTTAGATAAGTTTATATATAGATTATATATATTCCCAGAAGATATCACTATCAAGCTAACTTCATCAGCTAGGCACAGTGACTATCACATATATTTTTTTTGCAAAGGTTTAATCAGTCTCGTACTCACAATGCATATTATTTTCCCCTCCAAGTTTCTTAAGCCATTAAATGCGAGCTTACCATCATATCATCTAGCCCTTTTTGGGTGAAAAGTGAAGAACAATAATAAAGATGTTATGTTATGTTATGAATAGAAGATATTGCACAAACCTATGCAAGCCAAGAGTTGACAAAGATAATGGCAATGCTCTCCTTGGGGCGTCCAACCCTTCGGACGGCGCGCTTGCCAGTCCAGGCCGCTCGTTTCTGCTCGTTACGCGCCCCGACCGCGATGCTCGCTCCCGTCCACGTCCACGACGCAGCGCACCGCCCGCGACGCCCCGCTCCGGCCGGTGATGCCCAATCCCCTTCCTTTGCGGCCTTTCTCCAGCACAGGGGTGCCACACTGCGGGCATCGCACCCACCCGCCGCGGCCTTCTGAAAGCTCTAGTTTGGTTTTGGTGAATTGATGAAACCCTAAGTGCTAACCTAGTTTATCAAAGTGATTATGAGATAGGTGACACTACTCCAAGTGATGAAGAAATTGTGAAGATTATGATGATGGTGATGCCATGATGATGATCAAGTGCTTGGACTTGAAAAGAAGAAAGAGAAAAATAAAAGGCTCAAGGCAAAGGTATAAATGATAGGAGCTATTTTGTTTTGGTGACCGAGACACTTAGTGAATGTGATCACATTTAGGATCGATAGCCGTACTATCAAGAGGGGTGAAACTCGTATCGAAATGCGGTTATCAAAGTGCCACTAGATGCTCTAACTCATTCCATATGCATTTATGATCTAGTGGAGTGCTAACGCCCTTGAAAACATTTGTAAAAATATGCTAACACATGTGCATAAGGTGATACATTTGGTGGTTGGCATATTTGAGCAAGGGTTAGGAACTTCACCGGCGCCCTATATAGAAAAGACGGAGGTCACTGTAAGTGACCAGACGCTGGCCTCGGTTGGACCGGCGCGCCCGGTCAGTAGAAGCTGCAAAGACGCTGGCATTGGTCTCTGACCGGACGCCAGGTCACTTAGTGACCAGACGCTGAAGAGGTGCGTCCGGTCCTACTGACGTGGCAGCGCACAGAGGAGACGTCAAGTGATCGGACGCTGGGTGAGTCCGGTCGACCATGACCAGACACGTCCGGTTGTGAATTTTCGTTTCTGGATGCTTACTGGAAACGATCGGACGCTGAGGTCCTACGTCCGGTCACTTCGCAGCAGCGCGACTGGTCATCACTTGACCGTTGGGATCAAACGCTCAGTATTTGAAGAGAGGGGACACGTGGCGTGCATCGCATGACCGAACGCTAGGGTCCTGCGTCCGGTCGATATGACCGGAGCATCCGGTCACCCCGTGTTGTGCCTAGTGAAGGGGTACAACGACTCTATTTCGTGGGAGCTTCTATTTAAGCCCCATGGCCGGCTCAAGCTCATGCTCTTGGCCATTTGCATTGAAATAGCAACCTTGTGAGCTTAGCCAAAGCCCTCTCACTCATCTCCATCATTGATTCATCATCTTTGTGAGATTGGGAGTGAATCTAAGTGTATTGCATGAGTGTTTGCATCTAGAGGCACTTAGTGTTCGTGTTTCACTGCGGGATTCACTTGTTACTCTTGGTGGTTGCTGCCACCTAGACGGCTTGGAGCAGCGAGGATCGTTGAGCGAAGGTTGGTGATTGTCTCCGGCTCCGATGTGGTGATTGTGAGGGATTCTTGATCTTTCCCCGGTGGAGAGCCAAAAGATACTCTAGTGGATTGTTCATGGCTTGTGTGATCCTCATTTTGTGTTGGTTGTGCGGCACCCTATTGAGGGTTTGGCGTGTGATGCTAATTAGCGCGTGAACCTCCAAGTGAGTGAATCGCCACAACGAGGAGTAGCTTGCCGGCAAGCAAGTGAACCTCGGTAAAAAATCATTATGTTCATCATTTGATTCCGAGACGATTGGTTTTCATTGGTATTAATTCTTGTGATTGATTGGCTCCTTCCTCGACACGACGGTATAACCATCTTGCCCACTCTCTTTATATTACCGCAAACTAGTTGTCAAGCTCTTTAGTGTAGCTAGTTGTGAGAGTTTGTTAGTTTAGTTAGTGTGGCTCTTTAGTTAGCTTTGCCTATCTGGTGCTGAAGATGCCTTCGCCTGCTAGAGTCCTGGCCCTATGGGCCAACCTCTCCATCACCTACGCCTGCGAGACAGAGAGTCTCGCCCTCGCCGAAGCTACCGACCTCTCCATCCAGATGGCTAGCGTGGTCACTAAAGCCAAGATGGTGCCTGCCAAAGACATGGAGATCCCAGAGCTGGAGCCTCCTCGCGCCTCCGCCAAGTCAAAGGAAGTTAAGGTGGTTGGCCTCGGCCTCGATGACCCCTCCAAGACTGTGAAGATTGGGACTCACCTTGAGCCCAAATAGGAAAGCACGCTCGTCTCCTTCCTACGTGCCAATGCCGATGTGTTTGCTTGGAAACCTGCAGATATGCCAGGGGTACCATGGGAGAAGATCGAGCACTCCTTAAATGTCTTGCCGACTGCCAAACCGATTAAGCAGAAACTCCACCGATTCACGCCAGACAAGGAGGCTATTAGGGTAGAAATAAAACAGCTCTTAGCTACCGGATTCATAAAAGAAGTGTATCATCCAGATTGGTTAGCAAACCCTGTTCTCGTTCAAAAAAAGAATAAAGAATGGAGAATGTGTGTTGATTATACTGATCTTAACAAACACTGCCCTAAAGACCCCTTTGGCCTGCCTCGGATAGACGAGGTTGTAGACTCCACCGCTGGCTACGAACTGCTCTCCTTCCTTGATTGTTACTCCGGCTATCACCAGATTTCCCTAAAGGAAGAAGATCAGATCAAGACATCATTCATCACGCCCTTCGGTGCTTAAGGCTACACAACCATGTCCTTCGAACTCAAGAACGTCGGAGCAACCTATCAAAGGGCCATCTAGATGTGCCTCGATCAACAGATCGGCCGCAACATCGAAGCCTACATCGATGATGTGGTCGTCAAGACTAAGGCCACCGACAATCTTATCGCCGACCTTGAGGAAACTTTCACCAACTTGAACAAGTACCGATGGAAGTTGAACCCTTCAAAGTGCATCTTTGGAGTTTCATCCGGTATACTGCTGGGCTATATTGTCAGTGCTCGAGGCATCAAACCTAACCCTGACAAGGTCTCCGCCATCACCAACATGAAACGTCCGACATGTGTTAAGGATATATAGAAGCTTACAATCTGCATGGCTGCCTTAAGCCGCTTCATATCACGCCTCGGCGAAAAAGGGTTACCTTTCTTCAAGCTCCTTAAGGCCTCCAAACACTTCTCCTAGTCGGAGGAGGTAGACACAGCTTTCGAGCAGCTTAAGATGTTCCTAACAAAGCCTCCGATGATGACGATGCCACGACTAGATGAAACTCTACCGATCTACATCGTCGCCACTTCTCGCGTCGTCAGCACGGCTATTGTCATCGAACACGAGGAAACCGGGCATGCCTACAAGGTGCAAAGTCCGGTATACTTCATAAGAGAGGTACTTAATGAGCCCAAAACTCGTTATCCTCAGGTACAAAAGTTGTTATACACAATTCTGATTACGTCGTGCAAGCTCCGACACTACTTTGACTACTACAAGATCACTGTGGTCACTGAGTTCCCTTTGGGGGTCATTCTCCGCAACAAGGAGGCCAACGACCGCATCATCAAGTGGGCTGTTGAGCTTGGCACTTACTCCGTCAAATTTAGAAGCAGGCCTACCATCAAGTCATAGGCGCTCGCTGATTTCATCGCTGAGTGGACCAAGATCCAAGAGCCTATCGCTGCTACTTGCCCCGAGCATTGGGTGATGTACTTCGACAGTGCCCTTAACATTAACGGTGCTGGTGCGGGCATTCTGTTCATTACGCCAACCAAGGATAAGCTCTGATACGTTCTCCGAATACACTTTTTGACCTCCAACAACGCCGCCAAATATGAAGCATGTCTCCATGGACTACGTATAGCCATCGAGCTCAGCGTCAAATGCCGCATGGTGTATGGGGACTCCACATCATCAACCAGCTCAACAAAGACTGGTCTTGCTCCAACAAGAAGATGGATGCATATTGCGTCAAAATCAAGAAGCTTGAAGGAAAATTCTACGGCATTGAGTACCACCACGTGGTACATGATCAAAATCAGCTCATCAACCACTTATCCAAGTTGGGCTCTTCTCGCGCCGCAATCCCACCGGGGGTTTTCAATCAGGATCTCCTGGTGCCATCCATCAAAGAAGATAAGGAAGTTGAGGAAGTTCCCCCCGCCGAGCAGCTGGTACTTACAGTACCTTCGTCAGCCGCCGATTGGAGGGAGCAATTCATCAAGTACCTCATCAGCGTCGAGGTACCCACCGACAAGACTGAAACCGAACGCCTAATTCGTCGAAGCAAGCATTACGTGCTGGTGGATGGCAACTTGATGAGGAAAAGTGCCTAAGGAGGAGATACTGCAGAAATGCATCACCCAAGAGGAGGGTGTAAAGCTACTTCTCGAAATTCACTCTGGTTCCTGCGGCAACCATGCGGCCTCGAGAACACTGGTCGGCAAGGCTTTCCGAGCTAGTTTTTATTGGCCCACAGCCATCTCTAAAGCAGAAGACCTCGTCCGACTGTTTTGAAGGATGCCAATTTTTCGCTAAACAAATACACGTGCCGGTGCAAGAGTTGCACACCATCCCTAGCTTCCTAGGCCCTTCGCATGCTGGGGACTAGATATGATCGGGCCTTTCAAGCCAGCGCCAGGTGGCTTCCTGGTACATGTATGTCGCCATCGACAAGTTCTCCAAGTGGATTGAATATAAACCGCTCAGTCTCGGCTACTGCAAAGAAAGCAGTCGAGCTCTTCAAAGATATCATTCATAGATTTGGTCTCCCGAACAGCATCATCACTGACCTCGGAACTACATTTATCGGCCATCACTTCTGGGACTTCTACGAAGACCGTTGCATCTCCGTCAAATATGTCTCCGTTGCCCATCCTAGAGCCAACGGTCAGGTCAAACGGGCGAATGGCATGATCCTTGATGCCCTCAAAAAGCGACTATATCAGAAAGAAGAGAAGCACCCAGGCAGATGACTTAAGGAAGCTACCAGCTGTAGTCTGGGGACTGCGTACTCAAGCTAGTCGCAGCACCGGTGTGACTCCGTACTTCTTGGTTTATGGCTCAGAAGCCATACTACTAGCGGACATTGCTTTCCGAGCACCTAGGGTGGAAAACTATGATGAAGAGCAGGCCACAGCTATTTGGACAGAGGACGTCGATAGGGCCAAGGAAGAACGCCTAATCACCAATGTCCACACAGCTAAATATCTAGAAGGCTTATGGAGGTACTACAACCAAAACATCAAAGGTCATTCATTTACTGTCGATGATCTCGTTCTCCACAGAAAACAAAAAACTGAAGAGATGCATAAGCTCTCTTCCCCTTGGGAAGGGCCTTACATCGTCAAAGAGGTTACCCGACCAGGGTCTTATCGCCTAAGTGACTTAGAAGGAATCGATGTTCCCAACTCATGGCACATCAAACACCTTATACGTTTTTATCCTTGAAACGCTCTAGATATGTACTCTCCACTTTTACGTTGAATAAAGTTTTGGTCTCCATAACTTGTCTCCATTTTATCTCTATTGTGGTTTAACATCCACTCGCGATCGCCGAGCACTATGCTACTTCATAACGAACTCCAATACAAAATCGTCATAACTGCGCTGACCATGTTCCTCCAAATCTCCAACGTTATCACCGAACCGTTTTCTCCAATATCGCCGAACGACTTCTCCAAATCGCCGACACATTTTTCGCCAAAAATCACCAAATAAGTTTTCTCCAAATCGCCGAACATGTCTCCTCTAAATCGCCAATGTATTTCGCCACGCTTTTTCTCCAAATCACCGAACACTTTTCTCCAAATCTCCAAGATATTTCACCGATCAAGCGAGCAACATACTTTCTTTTCTGTTCTCTTTGGAGAAAACCCAGTCTCTGATCTCTCCCTACACGTGCTACGGGCTCTGCGCTCTGCATTATGGGTGGTCGGCTATGGTTCCTTGGTTATGCTTGTTCATCCTAGACGTCTACAGGCTCTGCGCTCGACGTTATGGACTATGGGCTAGCCAAGGCCGAGGGCTTAGCATAGAATTAATTGCTCGGACGCCGGTTATATTACCTATATCTCCAAGTTATTTTGATAACCGCTGTGCAGCCCACGTTCCCTTCTTTTCTCTATGGAGAAGACCCAGTCTCTGATCTCTCCCTACATGTGCTACGGGCTTCATGCTCTGCGTTATGGGTGGTTGGCTGTGGTTCCTTGGTCATGCCTGTTCCTCCTACATGTGCACGGGCTCCGCTGCTCGACGCTATGGACTATGGGCTAGCCGAGGCCATATAGGGTCAGTAGCGAACCAACTGCTCGGACTCTACTTACACTATGTGGTTAAAACTTTGAAGATTTTTTTCGCTAAAATACAATCTAACCACATCCACATGCACCTTATAATATTTATCGTATACATAAGTGTTTTTTATGCCTTCGCGCATTCTAGCTACACTATCCAGAAATTACAGATGATATCCGCTAGGCAGATCATTGTGCTCCGCCATTGCCGTCCATTTCGCCGAATAGGTCTATATCGCTTGCCAACTTCTTCGATGCGTCCTCCACCTCGTCCTCTAGCTGCTGGGTCTCTGCCTTGCTCAGTCCTTCAGCAAACCCGCCCCCTATCGCCTGAAGGTTAGTGGCTGGATAGTGGGACCAAACCACAACAAGGGCGTGGGTACCGGCGGTAACAATGGCATCGCGGTTGAAGCCCTTGAAGCTCTCTCATGCCATCTTGCATCTTTCGATGACGATGTTCGGGTGCGGTGGCCTGCCGTCAAGCTGAGGAGCCACTTCTGGTTTGATGTAGTCGAGCACTGGTTTGATTCCGGTAACTATGGCGTCAAATTTGTCCCTTTGGGTCCAAGCGTCCTGCTCCAGCACATCGAATTGTGCCTTGACCCTCCGACGGTAGTCTGCAAGCATTACAAAGTTCCATCAAGCGAGAAAGTTACTTCAATGGTAACCCCGACTAGGGAATACTCACCGTTCAGCTCCTCGGCTAGCTTGCTCGCTCGCTTTGTCTCCTTCGCCTTCTCTCGGAGTTGCTTGAGGGCCTAGCACAGCTGGCCGAGCTCTACATCTTGTTCTACAAGTACAATAGTCAGCACCAAAAGTAAGCATATCCAACTATGCAAAGCACTTTCATCGATCACACGTACCTTTCTTCTGCTCAAAGACTTTCTGTAGCTGTTCCAAATGCTCGGAAGCATCCTTCAGTTGTGTGGAGGTAGTGGATAGCTGCTCGGACTTGCTCTGCAGCTATTCTTTCACAGTCGCTAGCTGTTCAGATAGGACTCCCTTCTGGTGTTCCAGGTCCCGCACATTGGATTCAGCGAGGTCTCGCTCGCGTTGGGCCCTCTGGGTGTGTCTCTCTAGGAAGTTCATCACCTCCTTGAGTTTTTGGTTCTCCTCGACAAAGGGTTCCATCCTCTTTATCAACTGGTGCCGCTGCTCGGCAGTCCGATTTATTCCCTGAAATTCACAAGGACAATAATGGTATTTGATCTCCCATGTCAAAACTGAATACTTAGGATTGAGTACTAACCTCGATTTGTTTTATTACTCCAGTAAGGGTAGATTTCAGCCTCCTTATCTCCTTGGGGGTGTCCTCTTCCTCGACAACTACCACCTCGTCACCGCGCCTACGGAGGATTCGGACGGATTGGGTTTGAGGTTCAGCACGAACGATCTCCTCCACCTCATCCTCCTCTTCCGCAGTAGCAGGGAGAAACCGTCGGGGGGCTCTATGGCCGGACAGCGGGTCCGACCATGCCCTATGATGCCTTTGGGGCGCTGTTAGCTCCTCGGGCGCCATTGGTTTCACCAACTCAGACTCTAGTGCTTCGCTGACAACTCCAATTTCAGGTATTGTCGCCGACCCATCCCCCACCGACGCCGACCTCTCGCCATCTCCAAGTCCACCCACAGCGGTTGTTGACTTTTCTGCTGGCTACCGAGCACCCGGGGACCCCCAACATGGGAGCTAACGGCGTTACCTCTGCTCCAGGATCGGCCCGAGGCTGCTCGTTAGTCTGGGCAGAAGGGTTCGGACCCTCCGTATGACTTGCACTGCATCATATCATTTGGTCAATCGGCAAAAAAGCTAAGACAAGATAGCAAAGTAACTCCAACACGAGAGTAATTACTGTTTGGTTTGCCGATGCAATTTTTTGAATTGACGATGCCTGCCCAAGCCCCTAGGCGCGGCTGTTGGGTTGACTCCCTTATTCTGGGTGAAGGTCTTGCCTCCTCAAAGTCGGCCTCTGCTCCGCCTGCTGCTCCGGGGTTTTCACCGCCTGTCGCTCTGGATTTACCTCCGCCTGTTGCTTTGGGACTCCCGTCGCCTACCCAGCGGGAACCTCTGTCGCCTAGTGCTCGGGGACTTCTTCGCTTCCCCTTGGCTGCTCCTCCATGCGTGTGCTGCTTGGAGGTGCTTGGGTGCTTGGAGGAGGAGCAACTAGATCTTCATCGTCATTAGACCACTCGAGCACCGTGGTCCTTCGTGGTCGAGTGGTCTGGTCACCACCAAGCGAGATGCCGCCTCATTTGAGAGGAGCGGCAGCCACCGTTTTTCTCTTCTTCTAGGCTGGCTCATCTGCCGCTGCCCTCTTTCCTTAGACTTTCTCCATCACCGGGGGCGAACTCTCCGTCCAACCAGTGTCAAGTGCCTCTAGATTCTGATGGGGCAGCTGACCGCATCTTCTTCAGACCGAGCTAGGTGGCCGGGCATTTAATCCCCTCGGCCAATCACCCCTCCGGACAGCCGGAGAAATACACCACTCTTTCCTACGAATGGATCTTTGCATAAGCAAATCAGTTCACTGCTCGTCAATGCTTCATGCTTAAAAGTATCAGGAATAAAAATTGAGATGATTACCTCCGGGGGCAGATATGTGCAATTGAAGGCCCTCGTTTGCTTTGGCCAGACAAACGAAATGTTGGGAGCGAATAGCTCTGCGGCCCGATCCAGGACATTCTTTTTCATCAGTCGTTCCATTCTCTCTCGGGTCCCGTCGTCATCACCTCTCTAGTCAAAACCCGAGTGGGCCCTCCCCTTGCAGGGCAGGACGCGGTGCACTATGAAGCTTGCTGCCACCAGTTCGCCACTAATTTCCACACCTCTAATCAGGTCGAAGAGCTCCATCACTTGTTCCATGTCAGCACTGTTCGGTTTCTCCGATTAGCTCCTCTGGTTCTCCAGGATATGGTGGACGTTGAACAGATTGTAGGGTGGCTCTGTTTCATGTAGAACTACTTGGAATTCCACCCTTTCAGAGAAGTGTTCAGCGGTACGTTAATATACTTGCTAGCCATTCCATCCCGAAGTTGCAAATAGACGCCATCGACCACCCTAGAGCCACCATCGCCTTTCTTCTTCAACCAGAAGAGATGTCTGAAGAGGTTGAAGTGTGGCAGAACCCCAAGAAACACCTCACAGAAATGGATGAAGATTGAGATATGAAGAATGGTGTTGGGATGGAGGTTGCACAGACTAACCGCCCAGAGCTCCAATAGATCCCTCAGGAATGGATGAACAGGGAACCCCAACCCACGCCAAAAATAATCTTCAAAGACTACAACTTCATCGGTGTTGGGCATTAGGAAGGGCTCACCACTGGCTAGCCGCCATCCGGCGGTGACATGGTCAGGAAGCACGCCCGTCGCCACCAATGTCTTGAGCTCCGTTTCTCCCATGAGCGACAAGCGCCCACTCTTCATCACGTTTGGCTCCGGCACTTGCTTTCTTTGGGCTTCGCTATCTTTAGGTTTGCAGCTCTCCTCTTTGGCGCCATCTTTTAGATCTAGATGGGGGCTGGCGTCGGCAGCGTGCACGGGTGTGAATCTGGAAGTGTGAGGACTGCAGAGTAAGACGAAATGGCAAAGTGGCGAAGGTGGAAACTTGGGATGTGGTGGCTCAGTTAAAAAGCACTTTCCCCACCTCTTCGCAGTCGAGGGTTTTTGGGAAACCATTCCCACGATTTGCGCCTCTCCTGAATCCTCCACAACAGCAAGGTGGGTCACAACATGGGCTTTTACGAAAACCGTAGCCCACGTCGCTTATTTATCAGTCGACGTCAGTAGCTACTCGCCGAATAATCGCTGACTTCTCCGCCGTTTATTGAGGCTCAGTAACTGACACTGTACAACCATTACTCTAGTTTTTTCTCCATGGTTTGATTTCTCTGATAACACCACTTGCAGCTCGGGGACTAGCTGCCTGCTCGGCTGGTCTTTAACTGTTTCTCTGTTTCTGACCCTAGCACCATATGACTACGTCATCTACTATCAGGCTCGGGGGCTAAGTGGGCACACTTCACCTTGCAATGAATGTGCTTTGTCTCTTTTAGGGGCCACGCCCGGGGACTGGCTACCTGCTCGGTTGGTTTTCTACTGTTCTTCTACTTTTTGACCCTAGCACCACATGACTACGTCATCTACTGTCAGGCTCGGGGACTAAGTGGGCACACTTCACCTCATGGTGAATGTGCGGGATTTTTTCTCGAAGACTACACACCTCTTGAATAAGATTGACTCCTCCTATGGTCGGACTCTAAGTGGGCACACTTGGTTCACTGTGAGGAAATTTTCTATTCTGAACTTGAGCTCCTTACACCCTTATGGCAAGTCGTGCTTGGATCTTACTGCTCGGCTATGGTTCTCGCTGCTCGGAACTGCTCGCTACTGCTCAGCAACTCGTCATGGTGGTCGGACCATGAGTTTGACTGCTCGACTTTGTTCGCACCTGCTCGGACAAGCACAAGACGGCGTTGTTCAATGGGTACAAGGCGATCGGGGACTAACTATGGGGGGTATGACCCCAGATACCCATGGTAGACCACATGGGCTGTGCCCTCAGGGGCGACCTAGCCCACAAGACAAGCCTTGTGGAGCACGATCCTGGTCGGTGCCTTCTGCAAGATATCTGGAAGATATCCTGAAGATACTACGAGATTTGTTAGGATATGTATGATCCCAAAATTCTAGTAATCAATTATTACTTTTTGGTTATCTCTCAGATCTAACCAATATGTAACCCTGCTCCCCGGACTATATAAAGCGGGCAGGGACCCCCTCCAAAGACACACAATATCAAACGATAGCTAATACAAACCAACAGATCATAGGAGTAGGGTATTACATCATACTGATGGCCTGAACCTGTCTAAGTCATGTGTCTCTGTTGCCTTCTTGTTCTTGATCTCATGCTCCCCTGCCGATCAATCTACCTTCGTGGGATACCCCTCGGAGGACTGCCGATGATATTCTATCGACAGATAGCTTTGCTTCTACCATTAAAAAACAGCATAGCTTTAATAAGATGATAGAATCACAAATAGCTCAGCTGATTGTTGATGTTCCTCCATCCGACAAAGGTAAGATTCCGGGGCAACTAGAAGATCAAGAAACTACAAATCTTGTCTATATTCACAATACAGCATATTCCCTCCATCTCAGGATAGAAGGCGCAACTCCCTTTGGCACTAAGACCAATAAGGAAATTAACTCCTACACATTAAAGGCGTTTTGGTTCTCCATCCAATTTACTATGATGCTGCATGCACGCATGCAGAAACGATCTAGCCAATTAGCTTCCAGCATTCATGCATGCATGCTGCACAAATGCATTCCCGAGGGAGCCTAGGAGTCAGATTTGGTCCTGCATTAGTTGTTGCATGCGGGAGCTAAAGTGCAGGCATCTTGTATCATGGGACTAAAAAAATAGTTACGCCTTATATCCTGGGACGGAGGGAGTATTACTGTATACAACCATCGATGGGAAGGTGGATAGACTATACCTTGCCAGAAAAGAAGAGTGATCTAGGGAGACCTATCATCCCCATCGCCATTGGACCTCACATTTTTCAAGAAGCTGTCTGTGACTTCGGAGCAAGTGTCAACATCATGCCTAAGGTAATTTATGATCAAATTAATAGAGATACTTTATTGTACACAAATATGCGTTTACAGCTTATAGATCAGTCACTCTGCTACCCCAAGGGAGTTCTTGAAGATGCTATTATTCAAGTGGGACAATCATATGTTCCTGTAGACTTTGTGGTTCTAGAAATAGGTGGAGATGTAAGGGCACCTATTATTTTAGGATGACCTTTCCTAAGCACTGTAAAAGTCATCATCTACGTGAATAGTGCCAAGATCTATTTCACAATCAAGGATAGAAAGGAAAAGTTTTCTTTCAAGAATTGTATCTTGCAATCTCCCGGACATCCACAAACGCCATACCTGCTCGAAGAGACAACAGTGACCAAGAAGAAGAAGAACAGGAGAAGGAGATAGAACAAGGCCAGACAGACACAAGAAGAATCAGTCAACATGATCAACACACTCCAATCAGAGTACGACCACCTCCTTGCTTCACCATTCCTTGCTAAGAAAGATGATCCAAGCGTACCCATGATCGAGTGTATCATTGGACAAAGAATCTTCCACAAGACCTTCTACGACATTAGGTCAGGTGTCAATATAATATCCAAGGTAACATATGAATACTTATTTGGTGATGAACCTTTCTTCCCTACATATATGCAATTGCAGATGATGGACCAATCAATCCAATTTTTGGAAGGAATAGCAAACGATGTCATGGTAAGGATACATGATCACTATGCCCTTATTGACTTCATGGTTCTATACATGGGAGAAGAAGAAGACGATACACCCATCATCCTTGGAAGATCATTCCTCAACACTACCAACGCAATCATCTACGTCGAATCTAGACAAGCCCACTTCCAATTCCCTAGAGAAAAGGTATGATGTTATTTCAAAAGTTATACCACTTATGAGCAGCCAAAGAAGTCCCGCTCCAGGAGGAGACGTCGATCATCTCGAAACCAAAAGAATCAATCCTCAAAGAAAAGTTGGGAGAAAGATGAGGAACCTGAAAAAGTGGTAAAAGATGAGCCCGCTCCGCCAAAGTCAAGTCCACAGACCAATCAGGTATGGAAAGAAAAGGTAACATCGCCACTAGAGTCACAAGAGGTGCAACCATTAGGATATCCATCCCCGGAACCAACTGATGCACCCAAGGAATAAACAAGATAGGAAAAGAGTCCTGTCCAGAGGACTTAAAAATCCAAACCCTCATCGAGAGGTAATATCGGTAGTTATCCATATTTACTTTTTAGTATTGCATGAATTAATTTTCACTTTAGCATATTTACTTTTCTACATTAGCATTACATTTAGAACAGGAAGATAAAAAGTTTCATGACTGCATTAAAGTAGTGCAACATAAATCCTAAGCCCTACTTGAGTAATTTTACAGTGTGTAAATACCCACGGGAAGATTCACTGTGGTGGCATAAAAATAATAATAAATATATATCATGCATGCATATTTTCTTTTTGCATTATATAAATAAGAAAATCCAAAATATTAAATAGACATCCTACTAGAACTTTCTCAATTAGAAAATCTGTCTAAACCTCCAAGGACAATAAAATCTCTAAATGGCTGACCGCTAACCCCTTATCCTAATCTGTGTCACGAGTTTTGGTGTTCTTGTTGGAGTATTTTGCAGGATAATCAAGAGTAAACCCATCCATCGAAAGTATATTTTCCCAAACTGTCGGAACCCAATTTCTTGATGAATAAGAAAGACTTTTGCTGGTAGACTCAATCTAAGAAAGACCACGACAACATCTAGCATGAGGGAGGAGCATCCCCTATATATCTAGATAAGTATTTCTTTCCTTTTTGTTTTATTGTTAAGTTTGCTTCATGTTAGTTAAAATAAAAAGATGCATAATAAACAAAAACAAAACAAAAAATTATCTTAGCTATATAATAGTAAGGTATGATCTTAAAAATAAAAACAAAATAAAAAGTGTGCGTCTAGATTTCTATTTTTAAGGAGCTAAATAAATAAATAAACTCTGAGAATAATCTCTTGCAATGAAAATGATAAATAGTTGCTCTGTCATAATTCCGTTCAAGTGCCTAGTTTTCAACCTTGAATTCTCCTAAATTTTGGATATGACTGTTTTGATATAAGAATTTACTCTGAACTTGAAACTCGTGGGTAGCATATGCTTGATCTAAGTCTAGGTAATTGACGGATATGATATGAGAAGGTCTAAGCTATTGTTTATCTTATTCCAAGTGACACTAAAGTTTTAGAGATTTATCTTTTAAAAACATAAAAAACCTACATGATGAGCTCCTGTATGACAAAGCTTGAATTCCAACCAGAGCCATATATGATATATAGATTAGGAAAACTTCCACTTATATGCTGCTTGCATTGCATTGAGTTTAATCAAACTTTGTTGACCCTTATGAGAGGTTTGTCATGCTCTTAAAATCAAGATCACGTACGCACCATCCAAATATGCACTACTCCTACACTGGGGGTAGGCGCAACAACATGCAATTCCATCTAGATCCACCCAAAAATGATTTACTCCTGCACTAGGAGAAAACACCAAAAATATTCTTGATAGGATATCCACCAAATAAATGTTTTAAGTTCTTGTTGCTATCTCTCAAAAGTTTTATTACATAAAAGAAGCATGAGGCTATGCAAAAGTTATTCATAAAAAATAGAAAGATGAGAAAAAATAGACAAGTGTCCGATATATTTAAAACAATGGATACTTAGATGCCTGTCCAAAAAAGAAGAAGAGATGAATAAGATAGCTCATGTTTTCTTGCAAAGTTGTTTCTAAGTTTAAAGACAGAGATATATTTTCAAGGAGCATAGTAGAAATAGGTTAGCCACCAAATATATTCACTATACATCCATATGCATGCACATCTTGATTTGATTGTATGACTCAACTCTATTTGGATCTGAGGTTTGACTTTACAATATATGTATTACAAGTATGCTCTTTCATGCTATCTCCGTTCCTATGAGCTCCATATAAGCCTTAGTTATATGAAGAGAAAGACATAACATCACTTTTGCCTTGGTGAGGATCCACAAATACCATATATTGAGAGACTTGAGAGTGTTATATAATGAAAGTTCTGAGTTTTATTTTGAAAATATATAAAAACTCTAGAATAATGGTTGAGCAAAGAACTTGAGACATAGTGCTTGACTTGATTGTTCTGTCTTTCAATTGCTCAAGACCCAAGTGAAGGCTGAGAAGCCATATGGTTCAAGGTAATATGGGTAAGTTTAAAAGTCAGATCAGATTATTCTAATCCAGAGGAGAATTCTTGTTTGAACACATGTGTACTTTTGAGGAGTTGCCTCAATATTTTTATAATTCTTAAACTCTTTATCCATTTACTGACTTTAGCTTTACTAAGGGACTAGTAAGGGTTAAGCTTGGGAGAGTTTGTTGACGGTAGTTAACAACCATTATAAACCATCAATATAACATGTATAAGGGCATAAATATAATCACTAATGAAGGTCTAGGGGTTTAAACTAACAAATTCCACGAGTTTTGGTGAATCTATAATTTCTGCAGGGTTTATCCAAAAAACCATCAAGGTAGACCTACATGTCAGATTTAATTATGCTTATCCACAGCGAAACGGACACAAGAAGACTCTAGAAGACTCAAGAGGACTCCACACCAAAGTGGAGGGCGAGATGCCCCAGCCCCACCTGTAAGCCGCTCGGCCCCTAGGACCCACCTGTCAGCCCCTCGTTGTTATGTCGGTTCACCACCGCCTCCTAGGTTGCATCTACGTTGTCCTTTAAGTCGGTTTGATCCAAGGGCTCACGTTGGACGCTCCGGTCTATATATACTAGCCCCTGCCACCCCCCTGAGGAATAGATAAGTCATTTGAGAAGACAGAAATCCTAATCATCCTCAAAGCTCCACCATATTCTAGGACATAGCTAGTTATGCTAGGTCTAGAGGAAGGCAAGCAGGCTTCGCTTGAATTCCCGATCTTGTCAAGAGCGTGGTTTGGTATAATCTTTGTACCCCTCTCTCTTTTGTATCTCCATTACTTTTGTATGCTAGTTACAATTGTTATGACAATGTCAGTATTCATCTTATTCATGTTCTTTGTTATAATATTCATGGCCTACTTTGATTATATGCTTAGTATAGTTGGTTTATCATTATGTTCATGCATAAGTTTGTATAGCACTCACTCTAAGGATCCATGGGTGGGTGGTCGACATTGTGTAAGTATGGTGCTTATACGTTATTTACCTATGGATACACCCTATATTCTGGGTTATATGGTATATCACGGATGTGATGCTCTCTTTGAGTCCTTTGTAGTTCACTCCCCAAATATAGGCGCATGTAGGGTTCTGTTACAAAGGAAGAGCAAGCTTTGTTCTTAATCTTCTTTAGCAATATCCCTTATGTGTAGATATGACGATGATCTTAGCAATGATTACTAGGTATAATTGCACTAATCAATATATGCTTTGACTTGTAATTAAGAATGACTTAGGGATTATTCCTCTAATATTCTACCTAACCATGCTAATGCCATAGAAAAGAGTACTCTGAGTGATTTATTATTATCATTGATCAATACTTATCATATATATATATATATATCTTATCCTATGACTTACCCCTGTTATGAGTAGAATATTAGTTATAGTTTACTTTTCCTTTAATAGTATAAGTTATCGATACATGTCCATGCTAGACCTTTCTTGTGGTAAAAATATAAATAACGATACCTGAAATACTGTCAGGTAAAATGCTACAATGGTATATTATATGTGCGTTTGCAAATTCCTTTTATATAAATATATATATATATATATATATATATTCATATCTATTCTTCCTAGTCACATAATTAATAAAGAACTGTTTAGTATTATTCTAGTAGTAATGCTATATAGTACCAACAAGTATCTCTGATATCATCACTAGGGATGACAACCTAGTAAAATTAGGAGATATAGGTTTATAATATGTGGCTATTTAAAAACAAGTGACACGTTAATAAATACCAACAAGCATTTCTAGTGCTGTTACTAGGGACTAGATGTAAAACTTTGTTCTTAGTAGCGACGCTAAGAAATGTCAACATCGACCTACCCCCACACTTGGTTCAAAGTGTTCTCTAAAATCTCAAACAGTACAAATATCAAGTGTAGGGGTCCTACTAGTGGAAAAACACGAGGAGAACCAACAAAAAAAAGATAAATTCATTGATTCAATCCTTAGGCATGATTACAAATGATAAGGAAATGGAAACAATAACATTTGGAAAATAAATCAAACAACCTATGCCTAAGCTTATTTGATGAAGGCCATGAGAGTTCATGGTGATGGTGGAGTGATGATATCCTCCTTCCCTATGGCCTTCGCAATGTGAGCAAGCTTCGCATTGGTGCTAAGACGGAGAGAGCGAAAGTTCTCTTCTAAATCAAAGTTGGCCATTTTCAACTCTGCCACTCTCTCTTGCAGGGCTATGTTATTATTCTTAAGCCTAGCAACTACACCAAGGAGCCTCTCGTAATTGGTCTTTTCATTGGGCTCTTCACCCTCAAAACATCCCGGTGATCCATTGATGGATGAAGGGTTGCTTGTCCGCTAGATTGTTTTAGGCGAGCTTATGAAATCTAGAGATTCTCACGTCACCCTACGTTCATCGGGTGGGGTCGGAGGGATGAACACCTTTCCTTTCCTAGGCCCACCACCGATGAGCTTGTGTGTCTTCAAAATCATGGGCGTTGATGCGGTGCTAGACTTGGAATATTCGGCGCTTGACACATCACCCGACTTAGTGATGAGCGCCCTTTAGAATTTCCCTTGGTCCTTGTTGCGGGGCAAGCAATCAGGGATTTCCACCCTCTTGTAGACGTACACGTCGAAGCCCCTCTTAGGATGGATTTGGCCCATAGTAGGTCTCTTTGGAGTTCCTGACCTTGGTGGGACCTTGGCCAGGGTCTTTCTCAGATGGAGCGAGAGAGTGGAGGTGGCAAGGCAAGGGTTAACCGACCATGGTGAAGGTCAACCGACCCTCCTCCTGCCTTTGACACCTTGTGGGTTGGTGGGATGACGGCCAGAGGTGGCATGTCAAGGGTGTCCACTGCCATCACACCCCATGGTTGATGGTGGCCCTCCAAAAACTTCTCTCAAAATAGGAAGGTCGCTCACCGAAGGGGACGATGGAGGCCTTGCCATGGTTTCATGGTGGTGTCATGAATGGGGTTGGAAGATGGCTTTGGGAAGATCACGGAACAAGCTTTTGTTGCTGGTTGTGAAAAGAAGAAAGGTGGGAGGAACAAGAGTATGAGAGGGTTAAGTAGAGGGTTAACACCTAGTGTAACATTATTCTCCTTAGTGTTTCGTGGTGAGAAAAGACTAAGAAGAGGTTAGGGGGAGCGTGGGTGAAGGTTTCAACTCAAAAGGCCATGAAAACGGCTCGCACAAGCCAAAGTTGCCACGTCGTCCGACACTCCAACCATCTTGAAATTTGAAGTTCTGAGCGTAGAATACATGTGATGTTCTATGATGTGTTATATGATGTTTTATGATATATTATGTGGTTCACGTAGCATACACGTGATGTTCTATGATATATTTTGTGATGTCCACTAATATATATGTGATATTCTATGATATATTTTGTGATGTTCGTGTAGTATATATGTGATGTTCTATGATGTATTTTATGATGTTCACTTAGTATATATATGATTTTTATGATATATTTTTGTGATGTTCATGTAGTATACATGTGATGCTCTATGACATATTTTGATATGTTCATGTAGTATACATGTGATGTTTTATGATCTATTTTGTGATGTTCTATGATGTATATTGTGATATTTGATGTTCTAGGATGTATTTTTTGTGATGTTCACATGGTATACATATGATGTTTTCTATGATACTTTTTTTGATGTACTCGCAGTATACATGTGATGTTCTATGATGTTTTTAGAATGTTATCGTTGTATAAATGAGATATTCCAAGATTATCTTCGGGTATTTACATAATACTCCTGAGATGTATGATGTATTTTATGTGGTTCAAGTATTTATGTGATGTTCTTTGATATATTTTAAGTTATTTTTCTTTATTTTCTCTATTACTTTTGATTACTATCTTTTTAATTCCACTTTTTTTATATTTTTTATTTAGTTTTATCTCTTACGTAACTTTTTTCTATTTTTATCCAAAACATTATTCTTATAAAGGTGAAATGCTTTTCTCTTCAGATTTAAATAGTCTGATGCGGCTTATAATAGTATAAATATTTTATACTAAGATAAGCCATCCACATAGTTCCTATTTTCTAATATATTTCTTCTCTAGTATTTTTCTTCCTCCTTTTATGCAACATACTCAAGCTAGCGTGCTTTCGTGCGAGCTGATAGCGACGCGGAGGTGCTTCCTTTCTATTATTTTTGTTTGCCCTTACTTATGTCTTGTTCTGTCTTTTATTAATTTTTTTCTATTTTGCTATGTTATGTAATTTATTATTTTCTATATATTCCATAGATTTTCTCATTCATTTTTCCTCTATTTTCACATATATTATAATACCATTCACATAAACATATATTATTTTTTATCCTATATCTAAAATGTTATTCTCCTTAACTTAGAATATTTAATCATGGACCCAAACATCGTTGTACTCAATAAAAAGAATTGTTATATCTTCATGAGATAATTGTTCGTCAATAATTTTTTATCTAAATGTAACCATGTGAGATCTTGTTTTGAAGAGTTTATTGCAAGGAATACGATAGTGTAATCAGATTTTAATTTCGATGCTTAGTTTAACAACTATGACTTTTTGTTACTTTAAAAAGGATTGGACATTGGACATCTGCTTTTTTAGCAACACCACCCTCTTTATTCAAATAGAAGGATTATATATATTACACACACCATTAGGTGGATTCAAGAACCACACATGTCGC
Source organism: Miscanthus floridulus (assembly GCF_019320115.1). NCBI lineage: Eukaryota > Viridiplantae > Streptophyta > Magnoliopsida > Poales > Poaceae > Miscanthus > Miscanthus floridulus. Next base: position 94,488,987 of record NC_089583.1, on the reverse strand, counting down.
CCTACCTTGGCATGGATCGAGCTACGAACTATTCTATGAGCATCTTTGAAATTGTTTATTGTAATCAACAAATATGAATTTTAATTATTTATGGATAAATAGGCAATTAATTAATTTTCCTCTACCATGGTATGTTTGTATGCTTCATGTAATTATATTTGATTTATATTCATATATATCTGAAGTATATACAATTATTCTCAAGTAATTATTAATTTGATTTATTTTTACATATATCTGAATAAGTAGTCCTTTAATGTTTGTTTTGTTATTGTAAAAGATAGAGTACAAGAACTCTTGGATGTATGATTCGTTAAGGTTCAAGACAGGTTTCCGTGAAGATGTGGATAAATTTATTGAAGCCGCAGAGAAGCATGCAACGACATTGATAGAGAATAAGGATACAATTATTTGTCCCTGTAAAGATTACAAGAACCATATAGCATGTATAGATGTGACTATCATTAGATCACATTTAATTATGTAAGGATTTATTGAGAACTACACAGTGTGGATTTATCATGGTGAAATAGTTATTGTTAACGGCGAGGATGAGGAGGAATATGACGACGAAACCCTAGAGTCCATGTCCCAATATTCAGCAGAGCTTGATGCACGAATGGATCCCGAGTTTGGCAACGAACAAGATGGTGATGTTGGTGGTTGGGATGGTAACGACAAAGGTGGTGCTAATAATGATGGCAAAGCACATATTGGGGATAAAGATGATTTGGAGGACATGATTCGAGCCCTTGGACCAGAGATTTTACTAAAGAGCCTAAAAAGTCTAGAAAATTTTGAAAGGATAAAAAAAGCATCGAAGGAGGTTGTGTATGGTGTTGAAAAGGGATGTCCGACACACTGGACATTGCTACATTTTGTGCTTGAGCTACTCATCCTGAAGGCTAAGTACGGCTGGTCAGACTATAGTTTCAATGATCTATTACGTCTCCTGTCATGGGTGCTGCCACAACCAAACTTAGTTTCCACCAACACATACCAAGCGAAGAAGGTCATAAGTCCATTGACAATGGGGGTTGAAAAAAATCCATATATGCCCCAACCATTGTATCCTTTTTCTTGGTGAAATGTTCAAGTCATTGGATAAATGTCCCCAGTGTGGGGCCAGCCGGTACAAGAACAATGACCTTTACGGTAGGGATGAAGCCTCCATGGAGAAAAAGAGGAATAAGAAGGGTACAAAAAAGGTGGTATAAGAATCTCAGCCCCCAGAGAACACTCCATTAGGCAACGATGCAAAGCAGAGAAGAATTCCTACCTTGATAATGTGGTACCTACCAGTGACTGACCGCTTGAGACGTATCTTCCTAAACCCTAAAGAAGCCGCACTTATGACATGGTGGGATGATGAGCTCAAGGAGGATGATGATAAGATTGCACATCAGACTGATTATAGTTAGTGGCAAAGGATCGATGAGAAGCACAAAAAATTCAGTGATGACCTAAGGAATGTACGGTTTGGCTTGAGCATCGATGGAATGAATCCCTTCAATGAGAGGATAAGCGACCACAGCACTTGGCCAGTGATCTTGACCATATACAACATCCCAATGTGGTTGTGTTAGAAGAGAAAGTACCTTCTCCTCACTATTCTTATTTCTGGCCCTAAACAATTAGGCATTGATATAGACGTGTTCCTCGAGCCTTTGATGTAAGAAATCAAGAGGCTATGGAGGCATAGGGAGCCGATATATGATGCATTCTAAAAGAAGGACTTCATATGTAGAACAACAATATTTGTGGTGGAGACACAAAACCAACTAGAGATGTATTTACCTCCTGCTTTTTTGATATAATGCCACATCTCATGATTAACATGGTTCATCAGATATAGGCGCTAGGCCCTTGCTACTTGCATGAAATATGGTGGTCCTACGAGCGGTTCATGTCGGTTCTAAGCCGATACTTGCATAATCAAGCATACCCAGAGAGCTCTATGATAGAGGGTTATAGTACTGAAGAAGTCATTGAGTGCTGTCAAGAGTACCTAAAAGTACAGAAAGGGATTGGTAAACCCGATTCTCGTCACAAGGGTAGGCTGACTGGGAAGGGCACCAGTGATAGAAAAGTGTCCATCTACCATGATTACAAAGAAGTGGGTCAGGCGCATTACAGTGTCTTGCAGAGTACACAACTGATGCAACTATATATTGATGAACACTTGGCTATCATTATGGTAGAGAGAAATGGTCGTTCAGATGATTGGGTCATGAAACAGCACAAGCAACGACTAACTACATGGTTGAAGGATCAAAACATACCATTTGGAGAAACCATAGACTCTATTACCATCAGTAGATTGGCGGAGGGGGCATCGAGACAAGTGACATCTTGGAAAGCTTATGACATCAATGGGTACATGTACTATACCCACACAAAGGATAGTAAATATGAAACCAAAACAGCGACGTTTGAATAGAAGCTCTCGATGGAGTGGGGCGAAAGATCCAATACTTTGGCATAATTGAAGAGATATGAGAACTTGACCATGGAAGGGATATAACAGTGGCCCTGTTTCGATGCCGATGGATCAAACAATACCAACTGAACGAGATTGGATTGAGAGTCCTAGACCTCAAGAATCTAGGCTTCACATGTCGCACAAGTTTTCTATGTCTGACCCACAAAGTAACCTCCCCCTGAAGAAGAAGACAAAGCACGTGGGTGTCTCCGGGAAACAGCACATTATCGGAGTTGATGGTGTGGACGATGTTAAAGCTTACAATAACAACGATGAGATGCCGCTATTCACAGACTTTCCTAAGAAGATCAGTGTTGTGAAAAAAAACCTACCCAAAGACATATTATCATGGGAACGAAAAGGTGTCAAGGGGAAAGTCATTACAGCGGGGCTAGCTATTTATTGAACGTGGAGTGTTTGTGTAAGTGTGTGTTTGTAAGACTTCATATGTGTGTGAGACTATATATTTATGTATATGTGTGAGACTACCCTTTGCAACATTAGATGAACCTATTGCAACATCCCCTCTATTACTACTAAAACAGTTGTAACACGTAGATACTAGAAAACAGGCACTTATTACTACTGCAACATGTTCGGACTACTATTGAAACACTTAAAACAGCACATAAACACTTTATGAAATGAAGAAATGTCCAAAATAAAAGTTGGATATCTTGACGAGTTATACAACTTTATAATCATCACCTTTACAGCTGAAATCATTTAGTGGTTGAAAAATCAGGTTTGAAGTTGTCATTTTCTGAAATTTAAAATTTAAATTGTCTAAAATTAGTGACAAAGATAGATGACCAGACTAAAATGATAAAGCATGATTTTATAAATTTTAGGAAAAAAAACATCACATTTGGAGTTAGTATGAGGAAGAAAAAACTAGTTACAAGTTTTAGCCACAATTAAAAAGAGAAAATCATACTTGTTCATCATTGATCATTATGAACAGTTGTGATTTTTTTTAATCTCTGGGTAAAATTTGTAACTAGTCTTTCTCCTCATACTAACTCCAAATGTGATGATTTTTTCCTAAAATTTTCTAAAATCCTGCCCTATCAAGTTACTGTGTTGATTTGTCATTCTTTTCATTTGACAAAGTTTGAGCAATTCAAATTTCAAATTTAAAAAAATGACAAGTTCTAACAAGATTTAAAACACCAAATGATTTTAGCTGAAAAAGTGATGAATACCAAAGTTATATACTCCATCAAGATCTACAACTTTATTTTGGTCATTTCTTCATCTGACAAAGTGAATAGTAAGCATTGTTCACAAATCAACAGTCTCTCGTATAATTTATGAACTATGAGTGATACGTGGATTTATGAACAATGTTTACTAACACTTTGTTAAATGAAGGATGATCAAAATAAAAGTTGTAGATAGTGATGAGTTCGACAACTTTATGTTCATGACTTTTTAGTTAAATCATTTAGGGTTTCAAAAATCTTGTTTGAAGTTGTCATTTATTAAAATTCAAATTTTGAATTATTTAAAATTTAGTCAAATAAAAAGATGACCAAAATAAAAGTTGTATATAGTGATGTGTTCAATAAACTTTTATGTTCATGACTTTCTTATTTGGAAATGCATTTAAGGTTTCAAAATCTTATTTGAAGTTGTCATGTATTGAAATTCAAATTTGAACTTTTCAAATTTTCTCAAATGAAAAGATGACCAAAATATAAGTTGTACATATTGATGAGTTCTACAACTTTGATGTTTACAAAATTTTCATTGAGGTCATTTAGTGTCCTATAAAATTCTATTAGTTTATTTTGAAATTCAAATTTTCAATTTTAAAATATTATTTTTGTAAAGAAGAAAATATAGAATTATATCTATATATATAATAAAATTGTTTATATATACATATATTTATATATATAGAATAATCAACAAACTAATATATAAATTTACATTGTGTTCTTTATATATGAATGAATTACAGAATTAGTAATTAAAATAAATTGAAAAATATTTGTAGGGGGCGGCTAACTCAGGAGCCACCCCTACAAATGAACTCCGGTATATAACCGAGCCCGCGGACAGGTAGAAATTTTTCTAAGTCTGGGCACTATTCTCCTCCACGACGACAGCAGGCTGCTGCCTCTGTGCCCTACCTCCGTCACGCCCTACCTCTCCCGATCCGCCTCCAACCCCCAGTCCATCTCCTGCCCTACGCGCCACCGTTCCCCTCGGTAGCTAGGGTTTCCACCGCCGTTCCCCCCCCACGGCGGCTAGGGTTTCCGCTACCGATGCCCGTGCTCCCACCCCCAGCGGCCCTGGTGCCCTGGTGCCCGTGCGCTCTCCCTCCACCGCTGGCCCCGGTGCCGGTGTGCCTCGACGTCCCTACTCCCTCCCCGGTGGCTCTGGTACCCACCATGCGCTCCGGTGTCCGCGCTCCCTCCATCGGTGGCCTCGGTGCTAGTGCGCCCTGGTGTCCCTGCTCCCTCTCCCAACGGCTCTGGTACCCGTTCGCTCCAGTGTCCACCACCCTTTTTTGGCTCTGATAGTTTCATGTTTTGTTTTTTGATTTGATTGTTGCGGTGGTAAGGATCGATGTTCCCAACTCATGGCACATCAAACACCTTATATTTTTATCCTTGAAACGCTCTAGATATGTACTCTCCACTTTTACGTTGAATAAAGTTTTGGTCTCCATAACTTGTCCTATTTTGTCTCTATTGTGGTTTAACATCCACTCGCGATCGCCGAGCACTATGCTACTTCATAACGAACTCCAATACAAAATCGTCATAACTACGCTGACCATGTTCCTCCAAATCTCCAACGTTATCACCGAACCGTTTTCTCCAATATCGCCGAACGACTTCTCCAAATCGCCGACACATTTTTCGCCAAAAATCACCAAATAAGTTTTCTCCAAATCGCCGAACATGTCTCCTCTAAATCGCCAATGTATTTCGCCACGCTTTTTCTCCAAATCACCGAACACTTTTCTCCAAATCTCCAAGATATTTCACCGATCAACGAGCAACATACTTTCTTTTCTGTTCTCTTTGGAGAAAACCCAGTCTCTGATCTCTCCCTACACGTGCTACGGGCTCTGCGCTCTGCATTATGGGTGGTCGGCTGTGGTTCCTTGGTTATGCTTGTTCATCCTAGACGTCTACAGGCTCTGCGCTCGACGTTATGGACTATGGGCTAGCCAAGGCCGAGGGCTTAGCATAGAATTAATTGCTCGGACACCGGTTATATTACCTATATCTCCAAGTTATTTTGATAACCGCTGTGCAGCCCACGTTCCCTTCTTTTCTCTATGGAGAAGACCCAGTCTCTGATCTCTCCCTACATGTGCTACGGGCTTCATGCTCTGCGTTATGGGTGGTTGGCTGGTTCCTTGGTCATGCCTGTTCCTCCTACATGTGCACGGGCTCCGTGCTCGACGCTATGGACTATGGGCTAGCCGAGGCCATATGGGTCAGTAGCGAACCAACTGCTCGGACTCTACTTACACTATGTGGTTAAAACTTTGAAGATTTTTTTCGCTAAAATACAATCTAACCACATCCACATGCACCTTATAATATTTATCGTATACGTAAGTGTTTTTTATGCCTTCGCGCATTCTAGCTACACTATCCAAAATTACAGATGATATCCGCTAGGCAGATCATTGTGCTCCGCCATTGCCGTCCATTTCGCCGAATAGGTCTATATCGCTTGCCAACTTCTTCGATGCGTCCTCCACCTCATCCTCTAGCTGCTGGGTCTCTGCCTTGCTCAGTCCTTCAGCAAACCCGCCCCCTATCGCCTGAAGGTTAGTGGCTGGATAGTGGGACCAAACCACACAAGGGCGTGGGTACCGGGCGGTAACAATGGCATCGGCGGTTGAGAGCCCTTGAAGCTCTCTCATGCCATCTTGCATCTTTCGATGACGATGTTCGGGTGCGGTGGCCTGCCGTCAAGCTGAGGAGCCACTTCTGGTTTGATTGTAGTCGAGCACTGGTTTGATTCCGTAACTATGGCGTCAAATTTGTCCCTTTGGGTCCAAGCGTCCTGCTCCAGCACATCGAATTGTGCCTTGACCCTCCGACGGTAGTCTTGCAAGCATTACAAAAGTTCCATCAAGCGAGAAAGTTACTTCAATGGTAACCCCGACTAGGGAATACTCACCGTTCAGCTCCTCGGCTAGCTTGCTTGCTCGCTTTGTCTCCTTCGCCTCTTTCTCTCGGAGTTGCTTGAGGGCCTAGCACAGCTGGGCCGAGCTCTACATCTTGTTCTACAAGTACAATAGTCAGCACCAAAAGTAAGCATATCCAACTATGCAAAGCACTTTCATCGATCACACGTACCTTTTCTTCTGCTCAAAGACTTTCTATAGCTGTTCCAAATGCTCGGAAGCATCCTTCAGTTGTGTGGAGGTAGTGGACAGCTGCTCGGACTTGCTCTGCAGCTATTCTTTCACAGTCGCCTAGCTGTTCAGATAGGACTCCCTTCTGGTGTTCCAGGTCCCGGCCATTGGATTCAGCGAGGTCTCGCTCGCGTTGGGCCCTCTGGGTGGTGTCTCTCTAGGAAGTTCATCGACCTCCTTGAGTTTTTGGTTCTCCTCGACAAAGGGTTCCATCCTCTTTATCAACTGGTGCCGCTGCTCGGTCAGTCCGATTTATTCCCTGAAATTCACAAGGACAATAATGGTATTTGATCTCCCATGTCAAAACTGAATACTTAGGATTGAATACTAACCTCGATTTGTTTTATTACTCCAGTAAGGGTAGATTTCGGCCTCCTTATCTCCTTGGGGGTGTCCTCTTCCTCGACAACTACCACCTCGTCACCGCGCCTGCGGAGGATTCGGACAGATTGGGTTTGAGGTTCAGCACGAACGATCTCCTCCACCTCATCCTCCTCTTCCGCTAGTAGCGGGAGAAACCGTCGGGGGGCTCTATGGCCGGACAGCGGGTCCGACCATGCCCTATGATGCCTTTGGGGCGCGTTAGCTCCTCGGGCGCCATTGGTTCATCACCGACTCAGACCTCTAGGTGCTTCGCTGACAACTCCAGTTCAGGTATTGTCGCCGACCCAGTCCCCCACCGACGCCTGACCTCTCGCCATCTCCAAGTCCACCGCCAGCGGTTGTTGACTTTTCTGCTGGCTACCGAGCACCCGGGGACCCCCAACATGGGAGCTAACGGCGTTACCTCCGCTCCAGGATCGGCCCGAGGCTACTCGTTAGTCTGGGCAGAAGGGTTCCGGACCCTCCGTATGACTTGCACTGCATCATATCATTTGGTCAATCGGCAAAAAAGCTAAGACAAGATAGCAAAGTAACTCCAACACGAGAGTAATTACTGTTTGGTTTGCCGATGCAATTTTTTGAATTGATGATGCCTGCCCAAGCCCCTAGGCCGCGGCTGTTGGGTGACTCCCTTATTCTGGGTGAAGGTCTTGCCTCCTCAAAGTCGGCCTCTTGCTCCGCCTGCTGCTCCGGGGTTTTCACCGCCTGTCGCTCTGGATTTACCTCCGCCTGTTGCTTTGGGACTCCCGTCGCCTACCCAGCGGGAACCTCTGTCGCCTAGTGCTCGGGGACTTCTTCGCTTCCCCTTGGCTGCTCCTCCATGCGTGTGCTGCTTGGAGGTGCTTGGGTGCTTGGAGGAGGAGCAACTAGATCTTCATCGTCATTAGGACCTACTCGAGCACCGTGGTCCTTCGTGGTCGAGTGGTCTGGTCACCACCAAGCGAGATGCCGCCTCATTTGAGAGGAGCGGCAGCCACCGTTTTTCTCTTCTTCTAGGCTGGCTCATCTGCCGCTGCCCTCTTTCCTTAGACTTTCTCCATCACCGGGGGCGAACTCTCCGTCCAACCAGTGTCAGTGCCTCTGGATTCTGATGGGGCACTGACCGCATCTTCTTCTAGACCGAGCTAGTGGCCGGGCATTTAATCCCCTCGGCCAATCACCCCTCCGGACATCGGAGAAATACACCACTCTTTCCTACGAATGGATCTTTGCATAAGCAAATCAGTTCACTGCTCGTCAATGCTTCATGCTTAAAAGTATCAGGAATAAAAATTGAGATGATTACCTCCGGGGGCAGGATATGTGCAATTGAAGGCCCTCGTTTGCTTTGGCCTAGACGAACGAAATGTTGGGAGCGAATAGCTCTACGGCCCGCTCCAGGACATTCTTTTTCATCAGTCGTTCCATTCTCTCTCGGGTCCCTGTCATCATCACCTCTCTAGTCAAAATCCGAGTGGGCCCTCCCCTTGCAGGGCAGGACGCGGTGCACTATGAAGCTTGCTGTCACCAGTTCGCCTCTAATTTCCACACCTCTAATCAGGTCGAAGAGCTCCATCACTTGTTCCATGTCAGCACTGTTCGGTTTCTCCGATTAGCTCCTCTGGTTCTCCAGGGATATGGTGGACGTTGAACAGATTGTAGGGTGGCTCTGTTTCATGTAGAACTACTTGGAATTCCACCCTTTCAGAGAAGTGTTCAGCGGTACGTTAATATACTTGCTAGCCATTCCATCCCGAAGTTGCAAATAGACGCCATCCGACCACCCTAGAGCCACCATCGCCTTTCTTCTTCAACCAGAAGAGATGTCTAAAGAGGTTGAAGTGTGGGCAGAACCCCAAGAAACACCTCACAGAAATGGATGAAGATTGAGATATGAAGAATGGTGTTGGGATGGAGGTTGCACAGACTAACCGCCCAGAGCTCCAATAGATCCCTCAGGAATGGATGAACAGGGAACCCCAACCCACGCCAAAAATAATCTTCAAAGACTACAACTTCATCGGTGTTGGGCATTAGGAAGGGCCTCACCACTGGCTAGTCGCCATCCGGCGGTGACATGGTCAGGAAGCACGCCCGTCGCCACCAATGTCTTGAGCCTCCGTTTCTCCCATAAGCGACAAGCGCCCACTCTTCATCACGTTTTGGCTCCGGCACTTGCTTTCTTTGGGCTTGCTATCTTTAGGTTTGCAGCTCTCCTCTTTGGCGCCATCTTTTAGATCTAGATGGGGGCTGGCGTCGGCAGCGTGCACGGGTGTGAATCTGGAAGTGTGAGGACTGCAGAGTAAGACGAAATGGCAAAGTGGCGAAGGTGGAAACTTGGGATGTGGTGGCTCAGTTAAAAAGCACTTTCCCCACCTCTTCGCAGTCGAGGGTTTTTGGGAAACCATTCCCACGATTTGCGCCTCTCTCGAATCCTCCACAACAGCAAGGTGGGTCACAACATGGGCTTTTACGAAACCGTAGCCCACGTCGCTTATTTATCATCGACGTCAGTAGCTACTCGCCGAATAATCGCTGACTTCTCCGCCGTTTATTGAGGCTCAGTAACTGACACTGTACAACCATTACTCTAGTTTTTTCTCCATGGTTTGATTTCTCTGATAACACCACTTGCAGCTCGAGGACTAGCTGCCTGCTCGGCTGGTCTTTAACTGTTTCTCTGTTTCTGACCCTGGCACCATATGACTATGTCATCTACTATTAGGCTCGGGGGCTAAGTGGGCACACTTCACCTTGCAATGAATGTGCTTTGTCTCTTTTAGGGGCCATGCTCGGGGACTGGCTACCTGCTCGGTTGGTTTTCTACTGTTCTTCTACTTTTTGACCCTAGCACCACATGACTATGTCATCTACTGTCAGGCTCGGGGACTAAGTGGGCACACTTCACCTCATGATGAATGTGCGGGATTTTTTTCTCGAAGACTACACACCTCTTGAATAAGATTGACTCCTCCTATGGTCGGACTCTAAGTGGGCACACTTGGTCCACTGTGAGGAAATTTTCTATTCTGAACTTGAGCTCCTTACACCCTTATGGCAAGTCGTGCTTGGATCTTACTGCTCGGCTATGGTTCTCGCTGCTCGGAACTGCTCGCTACTGCTCAGCAACTCGTCATGGTGGTCGGACCATGAGTTTGACTGCTCGGCTTTGTTCGCACCTGCTCGGACAAGCACAAGACGGCATTGTTCAATGGGTATAAGGCGATCGGGGACTAGCTATGGGGGGTATGACTCCAGATATCCACGGCAGACCACATGGGCTGTGCCCTCAGGGGCGGCCTAGCCCACAAGACAAAGCCTTGTGGAGCACGATCCTGGTCGGTGCCTTCTGCAAGATATCTGGAAGATATCCTGAAGATACTACGAGATTTGTTAGGATATGTATGATCCCAAGATTCTAGTAATCAGTTATTACTTTTTGGTTATCTCTCAGATCTAACCAACATGTAACCCTGCTCCCCGAACTATATAAAGCGGGCAGGGACCCCCTCCAAAGACACACAATATCAAACGATAGCTAATACAAACCAATAGACCACAGGAGTAGGGTATTACATCATACTGATGGCCTGAACCTGTCTAAGTCATGTGTCTCTGTTGCCTTCTTGTTCTTGATCTCATGCTCCCCTGCCGATCAATCTACCTTCGTGGGATACCCCTCGGAGGACTGCCGATGATATTCTATCGACAGATAGCTTTGCTTCTACCATTAAAAAACAGCATAGCTTTAATAAGATAATAGAATCACAAATAGCTCAGCTGACTGTTGATGTTCCTCCGTCCGACAAAGCTAAGATTCCAGGGCAACTAGAAGATCAACAAACTACAAATCTTGTCTATATTCACAATGCAGCATATTCCCTCCATCTCAGGATAGAAGGCGCAACTCCCTTTGGCACTAAGACCAATAAGTAAATTAACTCCTACACATTAAAGGCGTTTTGGTTCTCCATCCAATTTACTATGATGCTGCATGCACGCATGCAGAAACGGTCTAGCCAATTAGCTTCCAGCATTCATGCATGCATGCTGCACAAATGCATTCCCGAGGGAACCTAGGAGTCAGATTTGGTCCTGCATTAGTTGTTGCATGCGGGAGCTAAAGTGCAGGCATCTAGTATCATGGGACTAAAAAAATAGTTACGCCTTATATCCTAGGACGGAGGGAGTATTACTGTATACAACCATCGATGGGAAGGTGGATAGACTATACCTTGCCAGAAAAGAAGAGTGATCTAGGGAGACCTATCATCTCCATCGCCATTGGACCTCACATTTTTCAAGAAGCTGTCTGTGACTTCGGAGCAAGTGTCAACATCATGCCTAAGGTAATTTATGATCAAATTAATGGAGATACTTTATTGTACACAAATATGCGTTTACAGCTTATAGATCAGTCACTCTGCTACCCCAAGGGAGTTCTTGAAGACGCTATTATTCAAGTGGGACAATCATATGTTCCTGTAGACTTTGTGGTTCTAGAAATAGGTGGAGATGTAAGGGCACCTATTATTTTAGGACGACCTTTCCTAAGCACTGTAAAAGTCATCATCTATGTGAATAGTGCCAAGATCTATTTCACAATCAAGGATAGAAAGGAAAAGTTTTCTTTCAAGAATTGTATCTTGCAATCTCCCGGACATCCACAAACGCCATACCTGCCCGAAGAGACAACAGTGACCAAGAAGAAGAAGAATAGGAGAAGGAGATAGAACAAGGCCAGACAGACACAAGAAGAATCAGTCAACATGATCAACACACTCCAATCAGAGTACGACCACCTCCTTGCTTCACCATTCCTTGCTAAGAAAGATGATCCAAGCGTACCCATGATCGAGTGTATCATTGGACAAAGAATCTTCCACAAGACCTTCTACGACATTAGGTCAGGTGTCAATATAATATCCAAGGTAACATATGAATACTTATTTGGTGATGAACCTTTCTTCCCTACATATATGCAATTGCAGATGATGGACCAATCAATCCAATTTTTGGAAGGAATAGCAAACGATGTCATGGTAAGGATACATGATCACTATGCCCTTATTGACTTCATGGTTCTATACATGGGAGAAGAAGAAGACGATACACCCATCATCCTTGGAAGATCATTCCTCAACACTACCAACGCAATCATCTACGTCGAATCTAGACAAGCCCACTTCCAATTCCCTAGAGAAAAGGTATGATGTTATTTCAAAAGTTATACCACTTATGAGCAGCCAAAGAAGTCCTGCTCCAGGAGGAGACGTCGATCATCTCGAAACCAAAAGAATCAATCCTCAAAGAAAAGTTGGGAGAAAGATGAGGAACCTAAAAAAGTGGTAAAAGATGAGCCCGCTCCGCCAAAGTCAAGTCCACAGACCAATCAGGTATGGAAAGAAAAGGTAACATCGCCACTAGAGTCACAAGAGGTGCAACCATCAGGATATCCATCCCCGGAACCAACTGATGCACCCAAGGAATAAACAAGATAGGAAAAGAGTCCTGTCCAGAGGACTTAAAAATCCAAACCCTCATCGAGAGGTAATATCGGTAGTTATCCATATTTACTTTTTAGTATTGCATGAATTAATTTTCACTTTAGCATATTTACTTTTCTGCATTAGCATTGCATTTAGAACAGGAAGATAAAAAGTTTCATGACTGCATTAAAGTAGTGCAACATAAATCCTAAGCCCCACTTGAGTAATTTTACAGTGTGTAAATACCCACGGGAAGATTCACTGTGGTGGCATAAAAATAATAATAAATATATATCATGCATGCATATTTTCTTTTTGCATTATATAAATAAGAAAATCCAAAATATTAAATAGACATCCTACTAGAACTTTCTCAATTAGAAAATCTGTCTAAACCTCCAAGGACAATAAAATCTCTAAATGGCTGACCGCTAACCCCTTATCCTAATCTATGTCACGAGTTTTGGTGTTCTTGTTGGAGTATTTTGCAGGATAATCAAGAGTAAACCCATCCATCGAAAGTATATTTTCCCAAACTGTCGGAACCCAATTTCTTGATGAATAAGAAAGACTTTTGCTGGTAGACTCAATCTAAGAAAGACCACGACAACATCTAGCATGAGGGAGGAGCATCCCCTATATATCTAGATAAGTATTTCTTTCCTTTTTGTTTTATTGTTAAGTTTGCTTCATGTTAGTTAAAATAAAAATATGCATAATAAACAAAAACAAAATAAAAAATTATCTTAGCTATATAATAGTAAGGTATGATCTTAAAAATAAAAACAAAATAAAAAGTGTGCGTCTAGATTTCTATTTTTAAGGAGCTACATAAATAAATAAACTCTGAGAATAATCTCTTGCAATGAAAATGATAAATAGTTGCTCTGTCGTAATTCCGTTCAAGTGCCTAGTTTTCAGCCTTGAATTCTCCTAAATTTTGGATATGACTGTTTTGATATAAGAATTTACTCTGAACTTGAAACTCATAGGTAGCAGATGCTTGATCTAAGTCTAGGTAATTGACGGATATGATATGAGAAGGTCTAAGCTATTGTTTATCTTATTCCAAGTGACACTAAAGTTTTAGAGATTTATCTTTTAAAAACATAAAAAACCTACATGATGAGCTCCTGTATGACAAAGCTTGAATTCCAACCAGAGCCATATATGATATATAGATTAGGAAAACTTCCACTTATATGCTGCTTGCATTGCATTGAGTTTAATCAAACTTTGTTGACCCTTATGAGAGGTTTGTCATGCTCTTAAAATCAAGATCACGTACGCACCATCCAAATATGCACTACTCCTACACTGGGGGTAGGCGCAACAACATGTAATTCCATCTAGATCCACCCAAAAATGATTTACTCCTGCACTAGGAGAAAACACCAAAAATATTCTTGATAGGATATCCACCAAATAAATGTTTTAAGTTCTTGTTGCTATCTCTCAAAAGTTTTATTACATAAAAGAAGCATGAGGCTATGCAAAAGTTATTCATAAAAAATAGAAAGATGAGAAAAAATAGACAAGTGTTCGATATATTTAAAACAATGGATACTTAGATGCCTGTCCAAAAAAGAAGAAGAGATGAATAAGATAGCTCATATTTTCTTGCAAAGTTGTTTCTAAGTTTAAAGACAGAGATATATTTTCAAGGAGCATAGTAGAAATAGGTTAGCCACCAAATATATTCACTATACATCCATACGCATGCACATCTTGGTTTGATTGTATGACTCAACTCTATTTGGATCTGTGGTTTGACTTTACAATATATGTATTACAAGTATGCTCTTTCATGCTATCTCCGTTCCTATGAGCTCCATATAAGCCTTAGTTATATGAAGAGAAAGACATAACATCACTTTTGCCTTGGTGAGGATCCACAAATACCATATATTGAGAGACTTGAGAGTGTTATACAATGAAAGTTCTGAGTTTTATTTTGAAAATATATAAAAACTCTAGAATAATGGTTGAGCAAAGAACTTGAGACATAGTGCTTGACTTGATTGTTCTGTCTTTCAATTGCTCAAGACCCAAGTGAAGGCTGAGAAGCCATATGGTTCAAGGTAATATGGGTAAGTTTAAAAGTCAGATCAGATTATTCTAATCCAGAGGAGAATTCTTGTTTGAACACATGTGTACTTTTGAGGAGTTGCCTCAATATTTTTATAATTCTTAAACTCTTTATCCATTTACTGACTTTAGCTTTGCTAAGGGACTAGTAAGGGTTAAGCTTGGGAGAGTTTGTTGACGGTAGTTAACAACCATTATAAACCATCAATATAACATGTATAAGGGCATAAATATAATCACTAATGAAGGTCTAGGGGTTTAAACTAACAAATTTCACGAGTTTTGGTGAATCTATAATTTCTGTAGGGTTTATCCAAAAAACCATCAAGGTAGACCTACATGTCAGATTTAATTATGCTTATCCACAGCGAAACGGACACAAGAAGACTCTAGAAGACTCAAGAGGACTCCACACCAAAGTGGAGGGCGAGATGCCCCGGCCCCACCTGTAAGCCTGCTCAGCCCCTAGGACCCACCTATCAGCCCCTCATTGTTATGTCGGTTCACCACCGCCTCCTAGGTTGCATCTACGTCGTCCTTTAAGTCAGTTTGATCCAAGGGCTCACGTTGGACGCTCCGGTCTATATATACTAGCCCCTGCCACCCCCCTAAGGAATAGATAAGTCATTTGAGAAGACAGAAATCCTAATCATCCTCAAAGCTCCACCATATTCTAGGACATAGCTAGTTATGCTAGGTCTAGAGGGAGGCAAGCAAGCTTCGCTTGAATTCCCGATCTTGTCAAGAGCGTGGTTTGGTATAATCTTTGTACCCCTCTCTCTTTTGTATCTCCATTACTTTTGTATGCTAGTTACAATTATTATGATAATGTCAGTATTCATCTTATTCATGTTCTTTGTTATAATATTCATGGCCTACTTTGATTATATGCTTAGTATAGTTGGTTTATCATTATGTTCATGCATAAGTTTGTATAGCACTCACTCTAAGGATCCATGGGTGGGTGGTCGACATTGTGTAAGCATGGTACTTATACGTTGTTTACCTATGGATACACCCTATATTCTGGGTTATATGGTATATCACGGATGTGATGCTCCTTTGAGTCCTTTGTAGTTCACTCCCCAAATATAGGTGCATGTAGGGTTCTGTTACAAAGGAAGAGCAAGCTTTGTTCTTAATCTTCTTTAGCAATATCCCTTATGTGTAGATATGATGATGATCTTAGCAATGATTACTAGGTATAATTACACTAATCAATATATGCTTTGACTTGTAATTAAGAATGACTTAGGGATTATTCCTCTAATATTCTACCTAACCATGCTAATGCCATAGAAAAGAGTACTCTGAGTGATTTATTATTATCATTGATCAATACTTATCATATATATATATATATCTTATCCTATGACTTACCCCTGTTATGAGTAGAATATTAGTTATAGTTTACTTTTCCTTCAATAGTATAAGTTATCGATACATGTCCATGCTAGACTTTTCTTGTGGTAAAAATATAAATAACGATACCTGAAATACTCTCAGGTAAAATGCTACAATGGTATATTATCTGTGCGCTTGCAAATTCCTTTTATATAAATATATATATATATATATATATATATATTCATATCTATTCTTCCTAGTCACATAATTAATAAAGAACTGCTTAGTATTATTCTAGTAGTAATGCTATATAGTACCAACAAGTATCTCTGATATCATCACTAGGGATGACAACCTAGTAAAATTAGGAGATATAGGTTTATAATATGTGGCTATTTAAAAACAAGTGACACGTTAATAAATACCAACAAGCATTTCTAGTGCTGTTACTAGGGACTAGATGTAAAACTTTGTTCTTAGTAGCGACGCTAAGAAATGTCAACATCGACCTACCCCCACACTTGGTTCAAAGTGTGCTCTAAAATCTCAAACAGTACAAATATCAAGTGTAGGGGTCCTACTAGTGGAAAAACACGAGGAGAACCAACAAAAAAAAGATAAATTCATTGATTCAATCCTTAGGCATGATTACAAATGATAAGGAAATGGAAACAATAACATTTGGAAAATAAATCAAACAACCTATGCCTAAGCTTATTTGATGAAGGCCATGAGAGTTCATGGTGATGGTGGAGTGATGATATCCTCCTTCCCTATGGCCTTCGCAATGTGAGCAAGCTTCGCATTGGTGCTAAGACGGAGAGAGCGAAAGTTCTCTTCTAAATCAAAGTTGGCCATTTTCAACTCTGCCACTCTCTCTTGTAGGGCTATGTTATTATTCTTAAGCCTAGCAACTACACCAAGGAGCCTCTCGTAATTGGTCTTTTCATTGGGCTCTTCACCCTCAAAACATCCCGGTGATCCATTGATGGATGAAGGGTTGCTTGTCCGCTGGATTGTTTTAGGCGAGCTTACGAAATCTAGAGATTCTCACGTCACCCTACGTTCATCGGGTGGGGTCGAAGGGACGAACACCTTTCCTTTCCTAGGCCCACCACCGATGAGCTTGTGTGTCTTCAAAATCATGGGCGTTGATGCGGTACTAGACTTGGAATATTCGGCGCTTGACACATCACCCGACTTAGTGATGAGCGCCCTTTGGAATTTCCCTTGGTCCTTGTTGCAGGGCAAGCAATCAGGGATTTCCACCCTCTTGTAGACGTACACGTCGAAGCCCCTCTTAGGATGGATTTGGCCCATAGTAGGTCTCTTTGGAGTTCCTGACCTTGGTGGGACCTTGGCCAGGGTCTTTCTCAGAGATAGATTGCGCGGGATGGAGCGAGAGAGTGGAGGTGGCAAGGCAAGGGTTGACCGACCATGGTGAAGGTCAACCGACCCTCCTCCTACCTTTGACACCTTGTGGGTTGGTGGGATGACGGCCAGAGGTGGCATGTCAAGGGTGTCCACTACCATCACACCCCATGGTTGATGGTGGCCCTCCAAAAACTTCTCTCAAAATAGGAAGGTCGCTCGCCGAAGGGGAATGATGGAGGCCTTGCCATGGTTTCATGGTGGTGCCATGAATGGGGTTGGAAGATGGCTTTGGGAAGATCACGGAACAAGCTTTTGTTGCTGGTTGTGAAAAGAAGAAAGGTGGGAGGAACAAGAGTATGAGAGGGTTAAGTAGAGGGTTAACACCTAGTGTAACATTATTCTCCTTAGTGTTTCGTGGTGAGAAAAGACTAAGAAGAGGTTAGGGGGAGCGTGGGTGAAGGTTTCAACTAAAAAGGCCATGAAAACGGCTCGCACAAGCCAAAGTTGCCACGTCGTCCGACGCTCCAACCATCTTGAAATTTGAAGTTCTGAGCATAGAATACATGTGATGTTCTATGATGTATTATATAATGTTTTATGATATATTATGTGGTTCACATAGCATACACGTGATGTTCTATGATATATTTTGTGATGTCCACTAATATATATGTGATATTCTATGATATATTTTGTGATGTTCGTGTAGTATATATGTGATGTTCTATGATGTATTTCATGATGTTCACTTAGTATATATGTGATTTTTATGATATATTTTTGTGATGTTCGTGTAGTATACATGTGATGCTCTATGACATATTTTGATATGTTCATGTAGTATACATGTGATATTTTATGATCTATTTTGTGATGTTCTATGATGTATATTGTGATATTTGATGTTCTAGGATGTATTTTTTGTGATGTTCACATGGTATACATATGATGTTTTCTATGATACTTTTTTTGATGTACTCGCAGTATACATGTGATGTTCTATGATGTTTTTAGAATGTTATCATTGTATAAATGAGATATTCCAAGATTATCTTTGGGTATTTACATAATACTCCTGAGATGTATGATGTATTTTATGTGGTTCAAGTATTTATGTGATGTTCTTTGATATATTTTAAGTTATTTTTCTTTAATTTCTCTATTACTTTTGATTACTATCTTTTTAATTCCACTTTTTTTATATTTTTTATTTAGTTTTATCTCTTACGTAACTTTTTTCTATTTTTATCCAAAACATTATTCTTATAAAGGTGAAATGCTTTTCTCTTCAGATTTAAATAGTCTGATGCGGCTTATAATAGTATAAATATTTTATACTAAGATAAGCCATCCACATAGTTCCTATTTTCTAATATATTTCTTCTCTAGTATTTTTCTTCCTCCTTTTACTGCAACATACTCAAGCTAGCGTGCTTTCGTGCGAGCTGATAGCGACACGGAGGTGCTTCCTTTCTATTATTTTTGTTTGCCCTTACTTATGTCTTGTTCTGTCTTTTATTATTTTTTTTCTATTTTGCTATGTTATGTAATTTATTATTTTCTATATATTCCATAGATTTTCTCATTCATTTTTCCTCTATTTTCACATATATTATAATACCATTCACATAAACATATATTATTTTTTATCCTATATCTAAAATGTTATTCTCCTTAACTTAGAATATTTAATCATGGACCCAAACATCGTTGTACTCAATAAAAGAATTGTTATATCTTCATGAGATAATTGTTCGTCAATAATTTTTTATCTAAATGTAACCATGTGAGATCTTGTTTTGAAGAGTTTATTGCAAGGAATACGATAGTGTAATCAGATTTTAATTTCGATGCTTAGTTTAACAACTATGACTTTTTGTTACTTTAAAAAGGATTGGACATTGGACATCTGCTTTTTTAGCAACACCACCCTCTTTATTCAAATAGAAGGATTATATATATTACACACACCATTAGGTGGATTCAAGAACCACACATGTCGCCCTACCTCGGCATGGATCGAGCTACGAACTATTCTATGAGCATCTTTGAAATTGTTTATTGTAATCAACAAATATGTATTTTAATTATTTATGGATAAATAGGCAATTAATTAATTTTCCTCTACCATGGTATGTTTGTATGCTTCATGTAATTATATTTGATTTATATTCATATATATCTGAAGTATATACAATTATTCTCAAGTAATTATTAATTTAATTTATTTTTACATATATCTGAATAAGTAGTCCTTTAATGTTTGTTTTATTATTATAAAAGATGGAGTACAGGAACTCTTGGATGTATGGTTCGTTAAGGTTCAAGACAGGTTTCCATGAAGATGTGGATAAATTTATTGAAGCCGTAGAGAAGCATGCAACGACATTGATAGAGAATAAGGATACAATTATTTATCCCTGTAAAGATTACAAGAACCGTATAGCATGTATAGATGTGACTATCATTAGATCACATTTGATTATGCGAGGATTTATTAAGGACTACACAGTGTGGATTCATCATTGTGAAATGGTTATTGTTAACGGCGAGGATGAGGAGGAATACGACGATGAAACCCTAGAGTCCATGTCCCAATATTCAGCAGAGCTTGATGCACGAATGGATCCTGAGTTTGGCAATGAACAAGATGGTGATGTTGGTGGTTGGGATGGTAACGATAAAGGTGGTGCTAATAATGATGGCAAAGCACATATTGGGGATAAAGATGATTTGGAGGATATGATTCGAGCCCTTGGACTAGAGATTTTACTAAAGAGCCTAAAAGGTCTAGAAAATTTTGAAAGGGTAAAAAAAGCATCGAAGGAGGTTGTGTATGGTGTTGAAAAGGGATGTCTGACACACTAGACATTGCTACATTTTGTGCTTGAGCTACTCATCCTGAAGGCTAAGTACAGCTGGTCAGACTATAGTTTCAATGATCTATTACGTCTCCTGTCATGGGTGCTGCCACAACCAAACTTAGTTTCCACCAACACATACCAAGCGAAGAAGGTCATAAGTCCATTGACAATGGGGGTTGAAAAAAATCCTATATATGCCCCAACCATTGTATCCTTTTTCTTGGTGAAATGTTCAAGTCATTGGATAAATATCCCTAGTGTGGGGCCAGCCGATACAAGAACAATGACCTTTACGGTAGGGACTGAAGCCTCCTATGGAGAAAAAGAGGAATAAGAAGGGTACAAAAAAGGTGGTATAAGAATCTCAGCCCCCAGAGGACACTCCATTAGGCAATGATGCAAAGCAGAGAAGAATTCCTACCTTGATAATGTGGTACCTACCAGTGACTGACCGCTTGAGACGTATCTTCCTAAAACCCTAAAGAAGCCGCACTTATGACATGGTGGGATGATGAGCGCAAGGAGGATGATGATAAGATTGCACATCAGACTGATTATAGTTAGTGGCAAAGGATCGATGAGAAGCACAAAGAATTCAGCGATGACCTAAGGAATGTACGGTTTGGCTTGAGCATCGATGGAATGAATCCCTTCAATGAGAGGATAAGCGACCACAGCACTTGGCCAGTGATCTTGACCATATACAACATCCCAATGTGGATTGTGTTAGAAGAGAAAGTACCTTATCCTCACTATTCTTATTTCTGGCCCTAAACAATTAGACATTAATATAGACGTGTTCCTCGAGCCTTTGATGTAAGAAATCAAGAGGCTATGGAGGCATAGGGAGCCGATGTACGATACATTCTAAAAGAAGGACTTCATATGTAGAACAACAATATTTGTGGTGGAGACACAAAACCAACTAGAGATGTATTTACCTCCTGCTTTTTTGATATAATGCCACATCTCATGATTAACATGATTCATCAGATATAGGCGCTAGGCTCTTGCTACTTGCATGAAATAGTGGTGGTCCTACGAGCGGTTCATGTCGGTTCTAAGCCGATACTTGCATAATCAAGCATACCCAGAGAGCTCTATGATAGAGGGTTATAGTACTGAAGAAGTCAGTTGAGTGCTGTCAAGAGTACCTAAAAGTACAGAAAGGGATTGGTAAACCCGATTCTCGTCACAAGGGTAGGCTGACTGGGAAGGGCACCAGTGATAGAAAAGTGTCCATCTACCATGATTACAAAGAAGTGGGTCAGGCGCATTACAGTGTCTTGCAGAGTACACAACTGATGCAACTATATATTGATGAACACTTGGCTATCATTATGGTAGAGAGAAATGGTCGTTCAGATGATTGGGTCATGAAACAGCACAAGCAACTGACTAACTACATGGTTGAAGGATCAAAACATACCATTTGGAGAAACCATAGACTCTATTACCATCAGTAGGATTGGCGGAGGGGGCATCGAGACAAGTGACATCTTGGAAAGCTTATGACATCAATGGGTACATGTACTATACCCACACAAAGGATAGTAAATATGAACCAAAACAGCGACGTTTCGAATAGAAGCTCTCGATGGAGTGGGGCGAAAGATCCAATACTTTGGCATAATTGAAGAGATATGAGAACTTGACCATGGAAGGGATATAACAGTGGCCCTGTTTCGATGCCGATGGATCAAACAATACCAACTGAACGAGATTGGATTGAGAGTCCTAGACCTCAAGAATCTAGGCTTCACAGTGTCGCACAAGTTTTCTATGTCTGACCCACAAAGTAACCTCCCCCTGAAGAAGAAGACAAAGCACGTGGTTGTCCTTCGAGAAACAGCACATTATCGGAGTTGATGGTGTGGACGATGTTAAAGCTTACAATAACAACGATGAGATGCCGCTATTCACAGACTTTCCTAAGAAGATCAGTGTTGTGAAAAAAAACATGCCCAAAGACATATTATCATGGGAACGAAAAGGTGTCAAGGGGAAAGTTATTACAGCGGGCTAGCTATTTATTGAACGTGGAGTGTTTGTGTAAGTGTGTGTTTGTAAGACTTCATATGTGTGTGAGACTATATATTTATGTATATGTGTGAGACTACCCTTTGCAACATTTAGATGAACCTATTGCAACATCCTCTCTATTACTACTAAAACAGTTGTAACACGTAGATACTAGAAACAGGCACTTATTACTACTGCAACATGTTCGGACTACTATTGAAACACTTAAAACAAGCACTTAACACTTTATGAAATGAAGAAATGTCCAAAATAAAAGTTGGATATCTTGACGAGTTATACAACTTTTATAATCATCACCTTTACAGCTGAAATCATTTAGTGGTTGAAAATCAGGTTTAAGTTGTTATTTTCTGAAATTCAAAATTTGAATTGTCTAAAATTAGTGACAAAGATAGATGACCAGACTAAAATGATAAAGCATGATTTTATAAAATTTTAGGAAAAAAACATCACATTTGGAGTTAGTATGAGGAAGAAAAACTAGTTACAAGTTTTAGCCACAGATTAAAAAGAGAAATCATACTTGTTCATCATTGATCATTATGAACAGTTGTGATTTTTTTAATCTCTGGGTAAAATTTGTAACTAGTCTTTCTTCCTCATACTAACTCCAAATGTGATGATTTTTTTCCTAAAATTTTCTAAAATCCTGCCCTATCAAGTTACTGTGTTGATTTAGGTCATTCTTTTCATTTGACAAAGTTTGAGCAATTCAAATTTTCAAATTTAAAAAAATGACAAGTTCTAACAAGATTTTAAAACACCAAATGATTTTAGCTGAAAAAGTGATGAATACCAAAGTTATATAACTCATCAAGATCTACAACTTTATTTTGGTCATTTCTTCATCTGACAAAGTGATAGTAAGCATTGTTCATAAATCAACATGTCTCTCGTATAATTTATGAAACTATGAGTGATACGTGGATTTATGAACAATGTTTACTAACACATTTGTTAAATGAAGAAATGATCAAAATAAAAGTTGTAGATAGTGATGAGTTCGACAACTTTTATGTTCATGACTTTTTTAGTTAAAATCATTTAGGGTTTCAAAATCTTGTTTGAAGTTGTCATTTATTAAAATTCAAATTTTGAATTATTTAAATTTAGTCAAATAAAAAGATGACCAAAATAAAAGTTGTATATAGTGATGTGTTCAATAACTTTTATGTTCATGACTTTCTTATTTGAAATCATTTAAGGTTTCAAAATCTTATTTGAAGTTGTCATTTATTGAAATTCAAAATTTGAACTTTTCAAATTTTCTCAAATGAAAAGATGACCAAAATATAAGTTGTACATATTGATGAGTTCTACAACTTTGATGTTTACAAAATTTTCATTTGAGGTCATTTAGTGTCCTAAAATTCTATTAGTTATTTTGAAATTCAAATTTTCAATTTTTAAAATATTATTTTTGTAAAGAAGAAAATATAGAATTATATCTATATATATAATAAAATTGTTTATATATACATATATTTATATATATAGAATAATCAACAAACTAATATATAAATTTACATTGTGTTCTTTATATATGAATGAATTACAGAATTAGTAATTAAAATAAATTGAAAAATATTTGTAGGGGCGGCTAACTCAGGAGCCACCCCTACAAATGAACTCCGGTATATAAACCAGAGCCCGCGGGCAGATAGAAATTTTTCTAAGTCTGGGCACTATTCTCCTCCACGACGACAGCAGGCTGCTGCCTCTGTGCCCTACCTCCGTCACGCCCTACCTCTCCCGATCCGCCTCCAACCCCCAGTCCATCTCCTGCCCTACGCGCCACCGTTCCCCTCGGTAGCTAGGGTTTCCACCGCCGTTCCCCCTCCCACGGCGGCTAGGGTTTCCGCTACCGATGCCCGTGCTCCCACCCCCAGCGGCCCTGGTGCCCTGGTGCCCGTGCGCTCTCCCTCCACCGCTGGCCCCGGTGCCGGTGTGCCTCGACGTCCCTACTCCCTCCCCGGTGGCTCTGGTACCCACCATGCGCTCCGGTGTCCGCGCTCCCTCCATCGGTGGCCTCGGTGCTAGTGCGCCCTGGTGTCCCTGCTCCCTCTCCCAACGGCTCTGGTACCCGTTCGCTCCAGTGTCCACCACCCTTTTTTGGCTCTGATAGTTTCATGTTTTGTTTTTTGATTTGATTGTTGCGGTGGTAGCCATTGATTTGATTGTTGAGGTTGACATTCATCAAGGTTGCAATGTGGTCTTTGGTGTTAATGAATTAAGCCATAAATTTGTAACTTAAGACATGGACCATAAGGAAGTGATTATTATTGGCACTTTTGAAAATCTAGACAGTACGATAGTTGCTTGTTATGTTTCATATTTCTTAGAATCACTAGTGCTAACAAGCACTGAAAGTGCATGATCCAGGTATGAGCTGCTAGCAGCTTTGTTAGGTTGTAGTAAACTTTGTGAGGTGTTCGGTCTCTGCTTGGGTGTATTCCATCTTGTGTGTTTGACCAATTAGTACTACAAAGCTTGTTAAGACATTTATATAGTGTATCTTCATGGACATTACGTACGCCAAAACTGAATAGCTAGCTAGGGAAACTAGCAAGGTAATAGTAAGTGCATCTGAACATTGGGATCTTGCATATCTTGACTTGCATTGGGATCTTTCCATGCATGCCGTGTTCATTGGCACCTAGCTCTCTCAAAGAGGGCCATGCATGCATGAAATGCAGCACTAGCTAATAGTTGTACTTTGATACTACTAGATTAGTAGTTGTCTAGCCATTTGGCTTTAATTTCATGCTTTGATAGAATATAGAAGACGATCTTGCTAGCTAAGGGCTCCATCATTCTTGTTGCATCACGGCCACTGCATTATTTGGTTGGATGAAAAGGGAGAGCAAAAAGGCGACAATCATATTGTCTCTCTTCTGCTTTTGAATGCTATTTAGTTCGAACAATATATAGCTGACAATTGCATCCTTTCTTTTTCTTTGAAACGAAAGAGACTAATGGAGTTTGCTCTAGGCAGCAAAATACACTTATGTTACTTAATTAGAACATTGGAACTTTCCTTTATTAATTCATGTTAGATATTTTGTAGATGTTTCAAGCATCATTTCTTCACCTGAATCAGTCCACTAGCAAACGTTCAAGTTCCTGGAATAGAAGTTCCAAATTTTATCAAAATTTCAAGATTGGGTCATGTTACATTCTTCTTCATGATAATGAAATAGAAAATAGGGAAATCTCAGTTTATTGTTGTCTTCTATCAATGTCACTTTAGTTGGTTTAAAGGCATCACCAGCTTAATTAGTTTAACAGAAGTTGATTACTAGCTAGTAGCTAGATATCGTATATAATATCAGAAAGACCGGGGAGATGAGTCTAGCTGGTTGCTATGATTCTGATCTCACCTATTAATTTCTTTTTTCATGATTCTTTTTCATTTCTTTTGTAGTGCCCCAGCAGGCCAGCACTAGTAGGTAACATTGATATATTTGTAGTGCACTTTCTAGATTGCGCATACATTAGCAAACGTCACATTTACCTTGTTCTTTTTGTTTGATTGATGCATGGTTTGCTCCACAGATTTTTGCTTGAGTTACTGCATGCTTTGACTTTTTAGGATGTATTTTAGGAATTCATTATGTTTGCTCTCGTTCTTTTTCATGTACTTCGTATATAAGATTCAGTAGGCCTTTTCATATCGAGCTTATTAACTTGAATTTCTCCTAGCAAAACAAGTCAACAATGTTGTTCGCTTTAAAGGTTATATATATAAGTGATAATACAGAACCATATGCATATGTCCCTATCATCAGTAAGTCATGAGGCATGCAGATCTGGTTTATATACTTTATTACTTGACTGTGTATTATATTTTAAAAACATACCTAGTATAGCTATACATGTATTTAAACCAAAGAGTATGGCACGAGAAAATGATGGGAGAAAACGAAAGCAGCATACATACAGTTAGCACACTACTTACTAATAACTTGCTAGTTCCCCTAGCTTGCTAGCTATTCAGTTTTGGCGTACGTAATGTTCAGATGTAATATAGGGAGGAGCTGGGATGTCGAATAAATATATTACTGTTAGATAATTGTTTTGCTAGTGCTTGGATGTATCCCTTGTGATGCTTAGGTTCAACTGATACTGCAAGCTAGTTGAGACATAATCCATGGAAGCTAGCTTTATGCCATGTTCTCCTAGCTTCTTTGTTGTCGCGTGATGTTTTGCATTGTAACTGCAGTTATCAATTTCAGTTACCAATTTTAGTTAGCAATTGTAGTTAGTAATTTCATTTTGTATTTTTAGTTTCTAATTTCAGGTAGTGCTACTTTTAGTTTCAGTTAACAATTGCAGTTAGTAATTTAATTTTTTAATTTTATATTCTAATTGCAGGTAGACTTTTAGTTTTCAATTTCAGATTGCAATTGCAGTTAGTAACTTCAGCTCAAAAATTGTAATTTCACGTAGTATTTCAGTTTTATTTTCTTTTTTTTGTATTTGTTAGTATTTTCAGTTTGTAATTTCAATGCGCTTTCAGTTAGCTTGCAGCTTTGTAATATCAGTTAGTTTTAGTTTTTGGTAGCTATGTTGTCATTTTCAGTTGTATTTTATGTTTGGTATTTGTTAGTAATCTTAGTTTTTAAATTTGATGTGCTTTCAGTTAGCTTGCAGATTGCAATATCAGTTAGTAATTTCAGTTAGCAATATAATTTTTGTGTTGTGTTGTCTCGATTGTTTCTAGACTTCTAGTAGAATCAGCAAGAATCGCGGTGGAATTAGAATGGTAAATTTGAACTGCAGGCGTTTGGTTTAATCATTTCAGTTTCAACCCCATGGTGCTTGCTTTCTTTTGGGAACTCTGAGAGCTCCAACTGATCTTGTGCCCCGTTGATTTTTTTGTTTTTTTGCAGCAAGAAGCCTAAAAGTTCTCCCCTCTCCTTTCTTTTGAGAACTGCAGGCTTTTTTTTGCCAAATCTCCCCTCTCCTCTCTTCTCCTTTATTTTGCCGATGATGAAATTGTCCAAGTCCATACATTATATGGAATATGAGCTGATGATCAAGAACTTGTGAGGAACTTGGTATCATTACCAGCCGCCCCTACATTACCTTATCTTCTCTTCTCTGTTATGATGCCTTGATGCTCCAAGTTCATGATCAAATGATGATTGACACGTTTCTAAGGCCTCTACTACTGCTACTACTTATTTTTTATATATATTGTTATTTTATAGGACTATTTTGGTTTATAGACATTTTTTATTTCTTATACCTTCTCGCGTACCTAAAGCACATTTTCTTGCATCTATTAGAACAAAGCGCGAAATAATGTCACGGACATCAGACAGTGTAGCCCAATGCCCCGAGCATGAGGAGCAGCCAACCTATGAGGAGCAAGCACTAGAGGACCAGCTTATTCAGAAGCAGTTTGATAACAAGTTAGAAAATGATCTAGAAGTGATACTTACCTAGGAGAAGTGTGACGAGGAGGAAGGGGGAGCAGAAGAAAGAGTAGGAGAGGCTGCTGAAGGCGAAGAAGAGGATGATGATGAGGACTCAGAGGAGGGATATGTAAGTCCCAAGAATCCTTTCCTACGTGAAGCCAGAAGGAGGCCAACGAAGGAAGATTTGGACAAGGATTTTTATCCGAACGAGGAGGTAGGGATAAAGCCTTAGCTTATAAATTTTGCTAAAGCTTGGGATGTGTTACATTTGCTAACACTTTGACCTGTCGTATATACAGGTCTCTCCTAAAACTCGGAATAGACGACGTCGACGTCCGTGACATCTAACCAGACAAGACGGAGTAGAGGAAAGGAGAGCAGAGGCAACAGCCATAGAGACGGACATTGAGGCCTCTGCTCCACAACCTCAAGACACAACCACGAACATGACTACTAAACCAAAGAGGAAACGAGGGGATAGAAAAGCAAACCAATATCTAGATAAGGCATGCTATGTGATAACGGAGGTCGGGCTAGCAGGGGAGATCCTTGAGCCAAAGGAATTCAAAGGATGATTCTATAATGCGATCGAGGCCCTAGTAAAAGATAAATTGAACCCAGCAATCCCTAATTGGAAAGAGGTACTAGAGAAGAAAAATGATGAACTATGGGATAAGCAGCTGAAGCTCACTTTTAGATTTCCGGAGGGTAAGCATGAACTGGTAAAAAAATGCTTTCAAAATCATGAGAGTCATTCTGATGTTGGAGGTCGGAGCTCAACAAGTATATCCAAAAGGGGTTAACTCCCTTCAACGAGTTCGACAACATAACTCCTAGTCAATGGGAGGAGCTCGTGGCTCAAAACACTTCATCGAAGGCATTGGAGCTCAGTGCCCGTAACACCGAACTGGCAAAGAAGAACAAACACCACCATCATCTAGGCTCCGGTGGCTACTATGCCAAGGAAGAGCAGTTTAGAAAGACGGACGAAGAGGCCACAGCTTCTGGGAATATCGATGTGAAGAATTTGAAGGTATGCTCAAGGAATTGGATATATGCGAGGAGTACAGAATCATCTGGTGGTAATCTTAAGTTTGATAAGCCGAAGACCCAAGAGATAGTATCAAGGATATTGAAATATGCTGAAGACAAGGTGAAGGGCTCATTCAATCCTTTTAAAGAGGGGGACGAGCTTAGCCTTGGCTTCAGAAACAACGAGCACACAGGCCACACCAGGGGGCTAGGGAAAAGAACGACCTAGAAGCACGGATTCAAAGAGGACAGGCACATGTACAAGAAATATGGCAGAGACTGGGAGGCTAATCTTGAGCTCCAAATGAAGGCTCTAGTTGCGAAGGCGCTGGAGGAGCAAGGACTGTCTACGGAGCCACGGACATTAATGACGACGCCAGGAGAATTGGCATTAGTTGGTAGCCCTCCAAAAGTTCATAGCAGCCAAGGTTTCACTGCAACCATAACCCCCGTCAATCGTATACGGGAACCAACTAGTTGCACCTTGGTGTTTCTCAGCAGCCGACAGAACATTGTGATGGAGGTGGCAACGGGTGTGGCAAATCCTTCCGGTGGCTTACACCACAATAATAAGATACCGCCGAACTACACTAGGGTCGAGGTGCATATAGTGAAGCCCGAGTTCATGCAGTGGAGGATAGACTACGCGACTCCAGAGGGGCTGGTGTTACTCGAAGACGTAATGGAGCAGTTTATCCTCTGGCACAAAC